>NC_081553.1:114392636-114597636 GCF_963082655.1 Stomoxys calcitrans
TTGGCCATAGGGCGGCGTACATGCTTATCTCGCCACAATTATTACAGTAAAATCTATATTTATAGGAATTGGAATGAATATATCGAACACACGCTTTGTTCATACTCGGGACGGATATACGTTTACTTCCTACTCCTTTATCTTTATACCCTCCACGATAGGATGGAGTATACTAATTTCGTCATTCTGTTCGAAACTCCTCGGAATATTCGTCTAAGACCCCATAAGGTATATATATTCTTGATCGTCGTGGCATTTTATGTCGATCTAGCCATGTCCGTCCGTCTGTCTGTCTGTCGAGAGCACTCTAACTTTCGAAGAGTAAAGCTAGCCGCTAGAAATTTTGCACAAATACTTCTTATAAGTGTAGGTCGGTTGGAAATGTAAATGGGCCAAACCGGTTATGTTTTGATATAGCTGCCATATAAACCTATCTGGGGCCTTGACTTCCTAATCGTCTAGAGTGCGCAATTCCTTCCGATTGGGTGAAATTTGCACGACGTGTTTTGTTATGACTTCCAACAACTGTGTTACAGAATAGTTCACATCGGTTCATAACCTGAAATAGCTGCCATATATTCCGATCTGGGGCCTTGACTTGAGCCACAAGAGGACGCAATTATTATCCGATTTAGCTGAAATTTTGCACGACGTGTTTCTTTATCACTTCCATCAACTGTGTTAAGAATAGTTCAAATCGGTCCATAACCTTATATAGCTGCCATATAAACTGATCTTGGGTCTTGACTTCGTGAGCCTCTAGAGAGCGCAATTCTTATGAATGAAATTTTGCACGACGTGTTTTGTTATGATATCCAACAACTGTGCCAAATTTGGTTAAAATCGGTTCATAACCTGATATAGCTGTCATATAAACCGATCTTGGGTCTTGACTTCGTGAGCCTCTAGAGGGCGCAATTCTTATGCCATTTGAATGAAATTTTGCACGACGTGTTTTGTAATGGCATTCAACGACTGTGCTAAGAATAGTTCAAATCCATAACCTGATATAGCTGCCATATAAACCGATATGAGATCTTGGCTTCTTGAGCCACCAGAGGGCGCAATTTTTATCCGATTTGGCTGAATTATTGTACAACGGCTTCTCCCGTGACTTTTAACATATGTGTTGAATATGGTATTAATGGGTTTATAACCTAATACAACTCCCCTATAAACCTATCTCCCCATTTTACTTCTTCAGCTCCTTAAGTGTGCAATTCTTCGTAGATTTGGTGGGAAGAGCTCAACAAATGCGATCCATGGTGGAGGGTATATAAGATTCGGCCCGGCCAAATTTAGCTTGCTTTTACATGTTTCTCTTTATCATTTAATACATCGACATTTTTATACCCTGCACCACCACTCAACTCGACAAATGCGATCCATGGTGGAGGGTATAAAAGATTTGGGCCGGCCGAACTTGGCAGGCATTTTCTCGTTTTTTTTTTCTAAAAATTTAATAGTTTTGCACCTCACTGTAGGTGGTTACTTTTTTCTTCATTCATTGCAAATAGTTGTGTATGCCTATTGTGTGCCGCATGGCCTGTTTGAGAAGTTAGGTATGCCAGTCCTAGCGAGTGTGTGGACTTCCGCATTGTCCACTCGCTTCCATGTGTTGGGTTGCGGTAAACGCATTCACCGTTAACTTGTAAAATGATATGCAAATAGAGGGGGAAATGCATCACACGTTTTCCAAATACCAAAAGCAAAAGCAAAGCTGTGTCATGCTAAATAGCAACAGAAAAAAAACAATATATCAACAGATTTGAAGGAAGGGATGATACTTAATTCGTCATTCCGTCAAAGTATTGATATAAGGTTATTAAAAATGGAAGTTGCTACCGAAAGTGGTCTAGGCGTAAACCCGTCTAAGACAGAAGAAGTTATTTTTGGAATAAAATGCAAGTTGCCCCCAGTGACACCTGTCTCCTTGGAAGGAGAGAATGTTCCATTTACTGAAAGTACAAAATACATGAGTGTTTTCGTGGACAGGTAATTGAACTTCATATCCATCATTTTGGAAAGGGCAAGAAAGGCAACTCTTGCCCTAGACAGCAGGAGAGCCATAGGCAAAATTTGGGGTTTTAAACCGCGTGTCATGTACTGGTTATATACTACAGTTGTCAGACCTATAATACTATATGGTGTTGTGGTCTGGTGGACGGCGCTTCAAACGTCCACCTACTGTTCAATACTAAGCCGGATCCATATGATGGGCTTATTGTGCATCACAACCGCACTGAGTACGACACCATCAAATGCACTGAATGTACTGAAAAGCTTCTACACATTATGGGTAGACAAATTACTGCGACCTCTGCTGTCAGGCTAAGGAACCTTTCTCTTTGATCATGCGGCTGCTACAGGGGCTTTCTTGATTTCACTTTGCCTCAGTCGCTTTTTGATAAATAGTACCGTACTTCTATTCCTGATAAGACCGATTGGAACTACAGTATCCCTGGAAGTAGCATCTACATTGACTTCTATACGAATGGATCCAAACTACAAAACCAGGTTGGGTGTACTCTGAAGAACTAGGACTGGCCATATCGAGAAGATTAGCCGACCACTGTAGTGTGTATCAAGCGGAGAATCTTGCAAATATAGAATGTCTTATATAATGACAGTCATTCAATATATGGGAAACATAATTCTGAATTCAAAAACCGATCTCGACTGTCGCAGATTTTTCGACGAGTTTAAGTCACCTTTTCTGGGTACCGGGCTATAGAAATATCACTGGGAATTGTAGAACAGACGAGCTTGCAAGATTAATAACTACGTTACACATTCAAGAGGGAACTGCAATCTGTGGATATGCCTGTAACGACATTTAAGATTAGTCTTCAAGATGAGCCCCGAAAGGCAACGAATGACAGATGGTCACAAAGGAAGGGTTGTGGGTATTCCAAAATTATGAAGCCTAATCTAGACTTGAAGAGTTCTGCCGCTTTGCTGTCGCTGGCTAGAACAGACGTCTCAGTCATTGTGTCCATCATGACAGGTCGCTGTCTAAGTAAGTCTATAACGAACTGCCGCTCTTACCTAACTTAATGCCCAGAAATTCCAGCTCCCTCACGATTGACGTTGGTTTTTCATTACTGAGAGCACCTTCAATGTCAAGAACCTGTGGATATGCCTCTAACGACATGTAAGATTAGTCTTCAGGATTAGCCCCGAAGGGCAACGAATGACAGATGGTCACAAAGGTTGTGGGCATTCCAAATTTTGACTTGAAGAGTTCTGCCGCTTTGGTGTCGCTAGGTAGAACAGACTTCTCAGTCATGATAGGTCATTGTCTGATTGGAAAACATGCTGACAGACTGAAGGTTACCAATAAAGATTTTTGCCCAAGGTTATTGCTGTGAGGACGTCAAAGAACAAGAAACTATAGAACGTCTATTTTGTGTGCCCCACACAGGTAATCAGAAGTAGTTCCACTATAGGTTCTCATTTCTTTGAGAACTGTTCTGTTTTAGCGGATTTGAAAATTCGCAAGTTGTTGTGCTCTTTAAAGCGATATGGATGGTTCAACCGTAGGAAATAGATAGCATTTTCCTTCCTTCTCTTGTTCCTGTGGCATCACAATGGACGAAAAGGTGTAAGTGAATCTGATGGCAGACTGCCACCTAAACCATATCTTACCTAACCTAAGTAAGTTAATAAACTTTTTTACCGTAGTGTTAATGCCAAGAAGGGTAGCGTGCTTGGATTACCAGTGCAGTGGTGGTGGGTTTGATTCCCGCCAGAAGCCTTGGTCTAAAAAAATTAAAAAATTGTCTAAGTGAGTCTGTAAAGAACTGCCGCTCTTACCTAACCTAATGCCCAGAGACTCCAGCTCACTCACGATTGACGTTGGTTTTTCATCACTGAGAGCACCTTCAATGTCAAGAAATGTTGCCACTGTATATTCCTCGACAGCAAGAGAATTTTATATACAGCCGACTAAGTCGTGAAAGGCTGTTTTAGTGGACTTGCCCTTGCTATCTATGTTACTGCCGAGACAGGAAGTCTTCAAGTATCTTAGCCCCAAGATATGGTTGTGTGCACAATCAGGTTGTGTAACACAAACGAGAATTCATATGGAAATGAGATCTTCCTTACAGTTAGTAAATACTAAAATACGGTGCTATTTAAAGCGACCTTGCTGTTTAAGAGTTGAGTAAATTTTACGAAATTTGCGAGTACATGACACTCATTTCAACATTAAGTTCAGATGCCGTTTTTTTTTTTTGGGTATATGATTTAGCTTTTTTGTATCTCAACATTAAATTATTTAAATTAAAAGATTTATTATTCGACTAGCACCGTATCATCTCTTATGATGGAAACTTATTTTGACAGAAATTCATAAAAATTCAAAATTTTATATTCCATATTATTGTGATCGCAAAAAGTAAATACTCTGTTTTGTGACTTCTCAAAGATTCCTTTCGCCAAATGATGTTTTGACCTTCATTTTAGATTTTGGTCTTTAATAACAAGACGCAAAGTTAAGGATTTATTAACCTACCATTTAAAATAAAAAATTCTTAATATGATGGAAAATATTTTTCTCAAAAGGGAATGTTTCCTCAACAAGTAGGAAAACTGATCATCTTTAAACTAAGTTCGCTAATCTTAGGCTCGAATCTTTAAAAAATAGGACAACCATTTTTTCAGTGCAGGCATTGCGTTTGTAGCACCCTGATATATTGATCTGCGACTCATGCGATTTATATTCTTGATCGTCTCGACAATGTGAGTCGGTCCAGCTATGTCCGTCCGTCTGTGGAAATCACGAAAGTCGTCGAACGCTTGAGGTTAGCTTCTGGAAATTTTGCACAATTGCTTCTTATCGGGCCATATCGATACAGATTTGGATATAGCCCCCATATTAGTCGATTCATCGATAAGACTTCTTTAACCATTAGAAGGCGCAATTCTTACCCGATTTGGCTGAATTTGCTCACAAAGATTACTACTATGACCCCCAATATTCGTGCTTAGTATGGTCTGGGTAAGTCCATAACCTGAAAGCTCCCAAATAAACCAATACCTTGAATATACTTCTTGAGCCCCTAGAAAGCAAAGATTTTATCTATATCTTTTTATACCCACCACCGAAGGAATATACCCCCATATTCATTTTGTCATTCCGTTTGCAACACATCGAAATATCCATTTCCGACCCTATAAAATATATATATTCTTGATCAGCGTAAAAATCTAAGACGATCTAGCCATGTCCGTCCGTCTGTCTGTTGAAATCACGCTACAGTCTTTTAAAATAGCGATATTGAGCTGAAATTTTGCACAGGTTCATTATTTGTCCATAAGCAGGTTAAGTTCGAAGTTCGAAGATGGGCAACATCGGACTATAGCTTTATTTAGCCCACATATAGACCGATCCGCCAATTTAGGGTGTTAGGCCCATAAAAGCCACATTTATTATCCGATTTAGATGAAATTTGGGACAGTGAGTGTTAGGCCCCTCGACATCCTTCGTCAATTTGGTTCAGATCGGTTCAGATTTGGCTATAGCTGTCATATAGACCGATCCTCCGATGTAGTGCCTTAGGCCCATAAAAGTCACATTTATTATCCGATATTGGTGAAATTTGCGACAGTAAGTTGTGTTAGTCCCTTCGACATCCTTCGTCAATTTGGTTCAGATTGGTCCAGATTTAAATATAGCTGCTATATAGACCGATCCTCCGATTTAGTATCTTAGGCCCATAAAAGCGACATTTATTATCAGATTTGCTGAAATTTTGGACAGTAAGTTGTGTTAGGCCCTTTGATATCCCTCATCAATTTGGTGCAGATCGGTACAGTTTTGGATATAGCTGCCATATAGACCGATCTCTCGATTTCAGGTTTTGGGCGCATAAAATGCTCATTTATTGTCCGATGTTCCCGAAATTCGAGACAGTGAGTTGTGTTAGGCACTTCAACATCCTTCGCCAATTTGGCTCAGATCGATCCAGATTTGGATATAGCTGCTATATAGACCGATCCTCCGATTTAGGGTCTTAGGCCCATAAAAGCCACATTTATTATCCGATTTTGCTGAAATTTGGGACAGTAAGTTGTGTTAGGCCCTTCGACATCCTTCGACAATTTGGCTCAGATCGGTCCAGATTTGGATATAGCTGCTATATAGACCGATCCTCCGATTTAGGGTCTTAGGCCCATAAAAGCCACATTTATTATCCGATTTGTCAGAAATTTGGGACAGTAAGTTGTGTTAGGCCCT
Organism: Stomoxys calcitrans; assembly: GCF_963082655.1. NCBI lineage: Eukaryota > Metazoa > Arthropoda > Insecta > Diptera > Muscidae > Stomoxys > Stomoxys calcitrans. Next base: position 114,398,878 of record NC_081553.1, read on the forward strand.
ATGATATCCCTCATCAATTTGGTGCAGATCGGTACAGTTTTGGATATAGCTGCCATATAGACCGATCTCTCGATTTCAGGTTTTGGGCCCATAAAATGCTCATTTATTGTCCGATGTCGCCGAAATTTGGGACAGTGAATTAAGTTAAGCCCCTCGACATAATTCTGCAATATGCCACAGATCGATTAAGATTTGGATACAGCTGCTATATAGACCGATCTCTCTATTTAAGGTTTTGGGCCCATAAAAGGTGCATTAATTGTCCGATGTCGCCGAAATTCAGGACAGTGAGTTAGGTTAAGCCCTTCAACTTCCTTCTGCAATATCGCCGAAATTTGGGACAGTGCTTTATGTTAGGCTCTTCGACATTTTTGTGCAACTTGGCCCAAATCGGTCCAGATTTGGCCAGCTGCTATGTAGACCGATATCTCGATTTAAAGTCTTGGCCCCATAAAAAGCGCATTTATAATCCGATTTCGGACCTATTGATTGCTAACTATTAAAGCTATGTTAAATAATGATTGCCATATTAAAGCTAAGCTAAATTGTGATATTTTAAAGCGATTTTCTTTTAAATCAATTTGCGTCTGGTTCCATCTATTACAAAATCGCATTACAGCATCATCCTCACATCGACCCCCTTTCATGTCGCGTAATTTGTAATTGCTTAATTCCTTAAAATACTTAAGCTTTTGTTTAAAACTGCAACTCAGTGGTACTGTCGTCTAACAGCGGTAGGCATAACTGGAAAAACCGCACAGAAAAGGGAACTGCCCATTAATTTCCATACAACCGCAACGTTCCAAATTGTTTAGCATGCTGGCGTTAGCAAGGACCAACCGAAGGCTTTCTTCAAACGACCATAAAGTAAATACTCAATAAAGTGTGAAAATGCCATAAAGGGAAACCTAATGCCGAAATGGTTTTTGTGTGTCTAATGCCATGAATATCCATACATGAACCATAATAACAAGCACACATGCACAGCTAACCGTGTACGCATGCTAGGATGCTGCACTTAATCACATCCATACATAAACAGACGAACTCTGCAAAACTGCACACACATAGTGTGTGACATGGAAAAGGCCTCAAATTAAATTTCGGAAGTGAAAAATGTGTAATTGCAGCTTTGTTTAGAATGTCACCGGAAGAAAACTTTTATGCACCATGGGGGAGGGGGTGGGGCGTTGATGTTTACGCTGCGAATATTTGTGCATATTAACGAATATTTTAGCTGTGTATAAACCGTTTCATAGCAGAAAGCATATGTGTGACTTTTATGGAACGCCCAAAACAGCAGATGTTATTTTGGTGTGACAAAATTAAAATTTGAATATATTTAACTCCCTCATGACCTAACTTGGAACTCTAATTCCGTTTGAATCACTAAAGCAAGCGACTAACATTTTGTTTTGTTTCAAATCTCAAATACCATTCACTTAAACACTTATTGAGAAAGCCAGCAAATATCTTAGGTTTGGGCAATGGGCCCAAAAAACTATGAATATCGAGCTCCAATGTCTTGAAGACCCAAATTGTCTTGGTGAGCAAATACGTCCTACTTGGAGGTTGTTCTGGTGGTGGGACGTCCCCTAGACAGTTGGTCCCGTATGTTAATGTCAGATTCATGGTCTACATCCAAATACCCTTCATTTGAGCTCCATTTTCCATTGTCGGCAAACATGACCGGTTTTGGAGGATGGGGCGGCCACGCAGTGACTTGGCTCTCTATTCTAAAATACCTCTTATTTGAGCCTCATATTGCAATGGTCAGCTATAACTTCCTATTTGGGTGGTGTTAGGCGGTGGGGTGGCCGCATAGACACTTTTTCTCGAAAATTGAAATCAGATTCGTGCTTTACTTTCAAAGACCTTTCATTTGAGCCCCATATTGTTATGGTCGTAAATTTGTCCTCTTTGGGGAAAAATGCGCGGGGATGGGCGGCCCCCCAAATACTTGGTCCCACATATGGATATCAAATTCGTATTCTACACTCAAATCACTTTTATTAAAGCCCCATATTGCCATGACCAGTAAATAATTTCTGTATGGGAAGTGTTTTGGGGAAGGGGTGGACCCCCAGAAACTTGGTCCCATATTTGGATATTAGATTCATATTCTACTCGCAAATGCCTTTCATTTGAGTCCTATATTACCATGGTCGGTAAATATGTCCGATTTAGGGGTGTTTTGGGGTTTGGGGTTGTCCCCCAAACACTTGGTTCGACAAATGGATATCAGATACGTTTTCTTATCCTAAATACCAAAAATTCATTTGAGTCCCATATTGTCGTGATTGGTCTTAATATATGTTTGTTAGGTTTTAGGGTGGGGCAGCCCCCCTAGGTACCCCATCCCAAATTTGGATACCAAATTTTTATTTTTAGGGGACTAGATGAGAGCACACAAAATTTCGCTTAAATCGCACCACCCATCTCAGAGATCTGGCGTTTCTGAAAATTAGGGTAAGGGGGAGGGTCCGCTCCCCCTTCAGATACCAAAAAATTTAGTAGCCTATTTTCACCATGGGTTCATTATGCACCATCTGTGAAAATTTTTAAAATTCGGTTTAGCCGTTTCTGAGTCTATAAGGAACACACAAACATACAAACAAACAAACATAAATTGATTTGTATATATAAGATGGAGTCTTAGACGCATATTTCAAGGTGTTACAAACAGAATGACGATATTAGTATTCTCCCATCCTATGGTGGAGGGTAAAAAATGTATAATTTAAGTTGTTGAGCCCTTACAAGCCGCAGTGTTTGTCCCATTTGGCTGAAATTTTGTATGAGGTGTTCCGTTATGACTTTCCAATACTGTGCTTGGTACGGTCCGAATCGGTCACGAACCTGATATAGCTCCCACATAAACCGATCTCCCGATTTGACCATTTGACTGAAATTTTTTATGAGGTGTTCTGTTACGACTTCTATCAACTGTCGGTCTATATGGCAGCTATATCCAAATCTGGATTGATCTGGGCCAAATTGAAGAATGATGTCGAAAGTCTTAACACAATTCACTGTACCAAATTTCGGCGAAATCGGACAGTAAATGAGCCTTTTATGGGCTCAAAACCTTAAATCGAGAGCTCGGTCTATATGGCAGCTATATCCAAATCTGGACCGATCTGTGCCATATTGTATAAGTATGTCGAAGGGCTTAACACGACTCACTGTCTTAAATTTCAGCAAACTCGGATAATAAATATGGCTTTTATGAGTCTAAGACCCTAAATCGGGGGATCGGTCTATATGGCAGCTACATCCAAATCTAAACCGATCTGGGCTAAATATACGAAGAATGTCGAAGGGCCTAACACAACTCACTGTCGCAAATTTCGGCGAAATCGGACAATAAATGCGCCTTTTATGGCCCCAAAATCTTAAATCGAGAGATCGGTCTTTATGACAGCTATATCCAAATCTTGACCGATATAGACCAAATTGAAGAAGGATATCGAAGGGCCTAACACAACTCACTGTCCAAAATTTCAGCGAAATCGGATAATAAAAGTGGCTTTTATGGGCCTAAGACCCTTAATTGGCGGATCGGTCTATATGACAGCTATAACCAAATCTTGACCGATCTGGACCAAATTAAGGAAGGATGTCGAGGGGCCTAGTACAACTCACTGTCCTAAATTTCAGCAAAATCGGATAGTAAATGTGGCTTTTATGGGCCTAAGACCCTAAATCGGCGGATCGGTCTATATGGCAGCTATATCCAAATTTGGACCGATCTGGGCCAAGTTGAGGAAGAATGTCGAAGGGCCTAACACAACTCACTGCCCCAAATTTCAGCAAAATCGGATAATAAATGTGGCTTTTATGGGCCTAAGAACCTAAATCGGTGGATCGGTCTATATGGCAGCTACATCCAAATCTGGACCGATCTGAGCCAAATTAAGGAAGCATGTCGAGGGGCCTAGTACAACTCACTGTCCTAAATTTCAGCAAAATCGGATAATAAATGTGGCTTTTATGGGCTTAAGCCCCCAAATCGGCGGATCGTTCTATATGGCAGCTATATCCAAATCTGTACCGATTTGGGCCAAATTGAAGAAGCATATCGAGGGGCCTTACACAACTCACTGTCCCAAATTTCAGCTAAATCGGATAAGAAATATGGATTTTATGGGCCTAAACCCTAAATCGGCGGATCGGTCTATATGGGGGCTATAGTCCGATATAGCCCATCTTTGAACTTAACCTGCTTATGGACGATAAAAGAATCTGTGCAAAGTTTCAACTCAATATCTGTATTTTTAAAGACTGTAGAGTGATTTCAACAGACAGACGGACAGACGGGCGGACATGGCTAGATCGTCTTAGATTTTTACGCTGACTTTATAGAGTCGGAAACGGATATTTCGATGTGTTACAAACGGATAGACAAAATGAATATACCCCCATCCTATGGCGGAGGTTGTAAAAAAATTAAAATTGTTTCAGATCGTGACATTACTCTTATATTGCTTATCATTGACAAAAGTACTTTCGATTTCTCGATGAAAGTTATCGCCTACGCAACTTATGTCCCATCATTCGATCCGCTCCGACTATAGGCTGACTCTGGCGCCATGCAGAAATGCAATGAGGCATGGTGTTGCTAAAACCAAATCATCTTTTATGCGGATTAGTCGTCGTTTACTCACCACCGTCCGAAAATTATGCTTTCATGTAGTTTAAGTTGTTTTGTTGGGCTTTGTTCTATGCAGCCACCAGGTTCCATCGTTGATGGGAACATTTCTGGCCTTTGTTCGCCTTTATGGTGACTGTACGAGAATCCTCGATTTTGTTTTTACTGCTCTGTATGATGAAGTATTTGGAGGTGGTGATTATGATGCCACAGCTTTTGTCATTGCCAGAAGTAGACTTGGTATATTCGATGCAGTTGTTGTTATTGTTGTTGCCACTGCTTTTTGGTACAAAACTAGTTGAGGTCACAAAAGGATTTCAGGTGATGCCAACATAATAAATGCTTTGCCAAAATTGGGAAAATGGCCACATGGTGTGTTAGAGGAGGTGGAAGGGCCTCCAATATGGGGCCTTTAGAAAATGGTGATAGACATCATAAAAGCAGCATTTACTACAGGATTTGGCGACTCGTTGGATCTTGTCAGAACAGAATATGTTCCATATTGGACCATATTTCGATATAGCTGTAATTTGGACTGATCTGTTGATTTAGGGTCTTGAACCCACAAAAGACGAATTTATTAGCGGATTTGACTGAAATTTCTAAATTTGGATAAAATGTGATATAGATCGATCTGATGATTAAGGGCCTTAAACCCATGAAAGCCACATATAATCCGATTTCCCAGTCCAAAACTGGATCTATATCCAAATCTGAAAAGATTTCTTCAAATTTCAATTAGCTTTGTATCTGGGCCAAAAAAGATACCTGTTATAAATTTTTACACCAAATAACATGGACAGAACAGACAATGGGGCTGTAATGGGGCCTGAACCCGAAGATAGTCCACTGGCTCTACAGGAGCGTGATTATCACAATACTTACATACGCCTTAGTAGTTTGGTGGACTGATATGGAGAAGAAGTGCAACATAAGGACCATAAAACAGGTTCAGAAAAAATGTTGTCTAGGCATAGGCGGAGCGCTGAGCACCACGCCCACTAAGTCACTGAAGACTCTTCTAGATATCCGCCCCATTGGCATACAAATTAAATGTGAGGCAGCCACTGCGGCTATGAGACTTCAAGCGATGGGAGAATGGATTGAGGATGGGAGCAGCTCATACCATTGCGGTATAATCGAGGCGACGATACGAAACCTGGAAGGAAGGGAAGACGTTTCCGATCCGGCACTTGAGGTCGAGTGCGAGGCACTACTGCCAACGGTACAGTCTTAGATTGACGGAACCCTAGTATTGCCATCTGGAACATCATGTTACACGGATGGATCAAAGTTAGAGGAAAGAGTGGGCCTGGGGTCTACATTGACAACCCAAGAACAAAGATCGGTTTTAGACTGCCTGACCATAATACGGTATTGCAGGCGGAGATATAGCGATCACGGAATACGTGAGGTGGTGTGATTTTAACGCGAGGACGAGGATGTTCGAGTATGAACATCTTTAAGCACTGTAAAATGGCCAACAGGGCAATAACAACCAGGACGGTAAGATTACGAACAATCTTGGAATGTAAGAAGGAGATTAACGCCTTCTCTGAGGATGGGAAAATCCTCATCGTTTGGGTGCCGGGCCATATCGGAGTAAGGGCGTATGAACTTTGTTAACCAAAACCCTTTGAGTCGACGCAGTCTGAGTTAAGGGCGTGGGAGACAAACGCACATGTAACACTGTGGATCAGCGAACCAGTCAATAGGACGATGACCACAGCCTACTCCTTTTGCAAGCAGGTGCGGTTTTATGTCATAAGAACCACTAAGATCATTAAAATCCACTTTTCTTCGCTAAATGGTTATAAAATGTAAATAAAACTATTTTTATACCCACCACCGTAGGATAGGAGGTATATTCTTTTAGTCATTCGGTTTGCAACACATCGAGATATCAATTTGCGACCCTACAAAGTATATATATATCGGATAGTAGTAAAAATCTAAGACGATTTAACGATGTCTGTCCTTCCGTCTGTTGTAATCACTCTAGAGTCTTCAAAAATTGAGATATTGAGCTGAAATTTGGCACAGATACGTCTTTTTGATGCACGCTGGTTAAGATCTGGTTCGGGCCAAATCCGACCATATTTGGATATAGCTGCTATATAGACCGATTTTCCGGTAAAGGATCTAATGACCATAAATGCTTTATTTTTCATCCGATTTTGCTGAAATTTGAAGAAGAGAGAAGTTTTAGGCCTCCCGTCAAGTGACCGGAAGTTCAGATCGGACTTTATTTAGATATAGCTACCATATAGACCGATCTTCAGATAAAGGGCCTGAGACCATAAAAGCTTTATTTATTACCCGATTTCGCTGAAATTTGCTACGATGGGTTATTTTAAGCCTCCCGACATCCGTCCTTAATATAGATTACATCGGTCCATATTAAGATATAGCTGCCATATAGACCGATCTGCCGATAAGGGGTCTGAAGCCAATAAAAGCTTTATTTACCTTTATTTACTTTATGACCTGAATATGGATCGGACTATATTTAGATATAGCTGCCATATAGACCGATCTACCGATGAAGGGTCTGAAGACCTTAAAAGCTTATTTTTTTTATCCGATTTCGCTGAAATTCGGAATAGTGCGCAGTTTAAGCCTCCCAACATCCGACCCAAATATGACACAGATCGGACTATATTTAGATATAGCTGCCATAAAGACCGATCTCCCGATAAAGGATCTGGAGGCCATAATAGCTTTATTTTTTATCCCATTTCTCTGAAATTCGGAAAAGTGCGCAGGTTTAAGGCTTCCCAACATCCGACCTAAATATGGTTTAGAGACCGATCTGCCGATAAAGGGAGTGAAGTCCATAAAAGCTTTATTTTTTATCCGATTTTGCTGAAATTTTTCTGAGCCTTACGATATCCGACCTTAATATGGTTCAGATCGGTTTATAATTGGATATATCGGCCAAAAAGACCAATATTTTGTTCTGCAAAATTGAATAGTGACATATACATTAGACTACTCAATGTCCGTGACGAATTTGAGTGCTTACTTTGCTTTAATTGGCCATGACAGAATATTTGTTCGCCTAGCCGAACGTAGAATAGCGTTCCAAGCGCCTTGAACTTCTGCGCTCATTCCAAATCTCTGACAACAAGTTTCGAGGTGTCTCTCCCAACTTGATCTTTCCATCGGGCTTTTGGTCTTTCCGGTTTGCATGAACCACCGTGTTTGCCTTCAAAAGACTCCTTTGCTGGAGCTTCTTCATCCATTCTGACAACATGACCTAGCCAACGCAGCCATTGTATTTTGATGTGTGTAACTATCCTATCGTCGTCATACAGCTCGTTGTTCATACGTCGTCTATATTCTCCGTTAACGCAAACTGGTCCATATTATTTTACGAATAATCTTTCTCTCAAACACTCCAAGCACTGCCTCATCTGCTTTCACAAGTACCCATGCTTCAGAGCCATATAACAGCACGGATAGTATCAGTGTCTTGTAAAGTGTAGTCTTCATCTGTCGAGAGGTGGCCTTATTTCTAAACTGCTTACTTAGTCCAAAGTAGCATCTGTTTGCCAGTATTATTCTTCGCTTTATCTCAAAACTGGTGTCATTCGTTTCGGTTACGGCGGTGCCGAGTTAGATAAAGTTACTGACTGTCTCAAAGTTGTGGTTCCCAACTTTCTCCATTTTCTTTACCTGCTCGGTTGTGCAAGGCTTCCTGGGAGTTGAAACCATCCACTTCGTCTTGTCTCCATTTACAGCCAGACCCATTTTCACTGACTCTCTTTCGATTCTTTCAAAGGCTGCAGTTACTACTTCCGGTGGCCGACCTATGATATCGATGTCGTCGGCATAGGCGAGTAGCATGTGCTCTTTTGTGATTAGTGTGCCATATCTATTCACTTCTACATCTCCTATAATCTTCTCCAGTAGGATATTAAAGAGATCACACGATAGGCTGTCTCCTAGTCTGTTCTATTTAATGGTTCGGAGAGATTCTTTCCTAATCTTACTGAGGAACGCGTATCAGCAAGTGTCATCCTGCAGAGTCTTAGTAATTTTGCAGGGATACCAAACTCAGACATGGCTTGAAATACCTTTGAAATTAAAGGAGTATCGAAGGCGGCTTTGTATTCAACAGAGTGATGGTAGGTGTTGATTTGTCCTTCTCGGGTCTTTTCCAGGATTTGACGCAGTGTAAATATCTGGTCTAGGGTGGATTTACCAGGTCTAAGGCCGCTTTGATAGGGCCCAATTATCTCATTGACTTTAGGTTTTAATCTTTAACACAGTACGCTCGAGAGTATCTTGTATGCGATGGGGAGAAGAATTATCCTCCCGTAGTTGGCACATTCCGCCTTGTCTTCTTTCTTGTATACGGCACATAGTATGCTGAGGTTCCGATCATCGGGTATGCGTTCTTCTAGCCTGATTGCGCAGATAAGCTGATGCATACGACTTATAAGCGTGTCGCCTCCGGTCTTAAATTGTTCAGCGGGTAACCCGTCGGCTCCTGCTGCCTTGTTGTTCTTTAGTCGGGTCACTGCTACTTGGACCGCATTCTGACTAGGAGGTAAACATTCTATACCATCATCAGGGATTGGTTCTGCGGTATCCTCTTGGGTAAAATGGGTGCTTAAGTTATCCAATTTTCACCGGATTGTGACGAAATGGGTTTTGTTGGCAAAACCAAAATATGAGGTCAGCCTACCAATCTACCAATAGAATAAAGACCTACCAATTTTGGTAGGAACCTACCAAAACACCACATGCAAAATTTCAGATTAATCTGGTAAGAATTAAGCTGTCTAATGCTTCAAGAAGTCTAGATCCGAGATCAGTATATACGGATATACTATCAAAACGTGGACCGAGGACCGAAGCGTTTTTTCGAAATAGATATATATATACTTTGTTGGGTCTCAGACCAATATTTCCATGTGTTACAAACGGAATGACTAGAATAGACTTCCTCTTCCTCCGTTTAAAAATTTCAGAACAGTTTCTATAATTTCCTTTTTATACTTTCCTTAACTCTAATACAAAGCAAAATAATGGAGACAATCTGTTTGCAGGCCCTCTGGCTATTTTGAACACTACTTGCACTCCCTGCCTGCGTTTTGAATGTCGTTGAATGTGTTGGTAAGTGCATGCATTGTTAAATGCGACAAACGCAGTTTAACTCGCATTTAGAAACAATAGCTCTGCGGGACAACGCCAGCCGGATCAGTAGGAAGACCCATTCGTTGTTTGTGTGTTCGGTTGGGGCAGATGTGGCAGCAGTGCGAGTATCTGCCCATGACACCGACCAACTGGTGACTATCTCATGCCAGGACACAATTTTCCCATAGTTCTCCAAAAATAAGTTTGTGGTGCGCTTATTTATAGTGTGGCCAATGTTGTTGTCGTTGGTGCGTTGCCCCACGGCCTCGTGCACAAATATGCACATGAAATTTGTTAATCACTTTGCCGCACAGCTTTTGACTTTAGTGCACTTTTAACACAACGTTTATGAAATAATTTTCTCCACTTTACCGTCATACAAAGAGTGGTATGTGTGTGTGTGTTTGTGTGTGGCCGCAGCTGATGCTTTTTAGTGTCCTCGTATGGTTTATGGTCCGAATTCGGTAACGTTAAAATGAAGAATGCTCTTTGGCATTAGCTGTTGGAAATTTTAGAATTGTAAATGACCATGAAGATTAATAAGTCAAAACATATTTGCCAAAGGGCAGAAAAAGCCGATGTAAATATTTTATATAACCAAGAAAATTTTGGTTTTAGTAGCTTGAATATGCAGGCTTAACAAAATAATTGTTTGGATTGAAGTATTTCAAGAAACTATATGTACTACACATTTTATAGATGGGCAATTCTATTGCAACGGAATGTTACATTGTTACTGAAAGATAGGAATATATTTTTATACCCTCCACCATAGGATGGGGGTGTACTAATTTGGTCATTCTGTTTGTAACTACTCGAAATATGCGTCGGAGACCTCATAAAGTATATAAATTCTTGATCGTCGTGACATTTTATATCGATCTAGCCATGTCCGTCCGTCTGTCCATCCGTCCGTCCGTCCATCCATCCGTATGTCTGTCGAAAGCATGCTAACTTCCGAAGGAGTAAAGCTAGCCGCTTAAAATTTTGCACAAATACTTCTTATTCGTGTAGGTCGGTTAGTATTGTAAATGGGTCATATCGGTCCATGTTTTAATATAGCTGCCATATAAACCGATCATGGGTCTTGACTTCTTGAGCCTCTAGAGGGCGCAAATCTTATCTGATTGGAATGAAATTTTGTACGACATGTTTTGTTATGATATCCAACAACTGTGTCTAGTATGGTTCAAATCGGCCCCTAACCTGATATAGCTGTCATATAAACCGATCTTGCGTCTTGACTTCTTGAGCCTCTAGAGGGCGCAATTCTTATCCGATTGAAATGAATTTTGGCACGTAGTATTTTGTTATGATGTCCAACAACTGTGCCAAGTACGGTTCAAATCGGTTCATAACCTGATATAGCTGTCATATAAACCGATCTGGGATCTTGACTTCTTGAGCCTCTAGAGGTCGTAATTATTAATCGGAAAATAACTGCGACCTCTATTGCCTGAAATTGTGTACGACGGATCCTCTCATGACCATCAACACACGTGTTTATTATGGTCTAAATCGGTCTATAGCCTGATACAGCTCCCATATAAATCGATCTCTCTCTATTTTACTTCTTGAGCCCCCAAAGGGCGCAATTCTTATTCGAATTGGCTGACATTTTATACAGGTCTCCAACATATAATTTAATTGTGGTCCAAACCGGACCATATCTTGATATCGCTCTAATAGCACAGCAAATCTTTTCTTATATCCTGTTTTGTCTAAGAAGAGATACCGGGAAAAGAACTCGACAAATGCGATCCATGATGGAGGGTATATAAGATTCGGCCCGGCCGAACTTAGCACGCTTTTACTTGTTTCAGCTTTAAGTGTTTGTAGACCTCAAGCGGATTGTAGTGATTTTTGAGCACTATCCAGCAAAAAGCAAAAACGGACCACAAATGCTGAGCTGACTAAATTTAAGGGCCTTCCCGGACAACCTAGGGCCTTGGAGTTTTGCACACCATCTAGCTATCACCTCAGCTCTAACCATTCCAAAGTTCGAAGAGCAATCTTTTCCCATTATCACACGGGATATTTTTTAATAGTTTGTTATTGATTTTATCCCACTGTGCGTGCTATGTTTCCAATATCCCCAAGTCACTCAAAACTACATCTACTGGGCTATTATTTTAGCAACAATCCAAAACGCTATCTGATGCTTAGGCGACCGATAATGTCTACATATTCAAGAGGTTCAGTGCTATAAGAGAAAACCTCTACATCAAGCATCGTATCAGGTGGATACAAACAACATTAACCAGGATACGGTTGTATAAGAGCGGAACGCCATTCCAATAAATGCCGTTTTTCGACACCAAACGCAACCCATGCCACCTGAAAAGGTAAACTTGACGCACCAAATCTAAGTTGTTCTGGCTTAACTATGTTCCGTCATATGTAGCTGCCTCAAATCTAATACCAACGTGCTGTTCATGTGCTCAAGCTATCCTACTTGACTTAAAATACCTTTGGGCGTACTCCAGCCAAGTCGGAGGGTTCCTCAAAAGACTAGATAAGCTTAAACCTCCAGGTGAGAAGGTCCCTGGGGACTCGATTTCATACGAAAAGTACAAAGTCCATTGTACTTCGGCATCGACAACGGATGATTCAACCGTCGGAGGGTTAAAATGCCACAGCGAAAAGAATATCTATACTTGAAAGGATCTTAGATCAATATTTCGAGGTGTTACAAATGGAATGGCGGGATACTTAAATGGTTTCTCGTTCCTTTGGCACTCAAATGGACTAAAGTGTCTATTGATTGGAGTCAGATTAACTAAACCAAGGTTGCTGTAGAAGCATCATATGAATTTCAGTAAGTTCTTCTCTTTTATTCTTTTGTTCAGGCCGAAGGCTTATGACATACATCAAGGCCTACATTGGCTACAAATTAATTCTATATAAAGGCAAAATATATCCCTTTCGACTAATAATTACTTCCCAAATACATGTAATGAAAGAAAATACATGAAACATTCGCATACTTTATTCGCAAAACAAACGGACTTAAAAATCTCCTTTCTTCATCATGCTTTTGTGTGGCGATGCAATGTCTGTAGACCATTTAGCCAAGAGCAGCTTACTTAACCGACACCCATTAACATTCAAGGAATCCGATACGATACGAAACGGGGATGCCAGCAGTAGTCACATGTGAAACGAGCAACCAGTTTGCTATGACAGACATTTGTAATATCCACTTAAAGGGACAAAAAGAGCTTAAGCATCTGTGTGCTTCACGTAATGCACTTTTCACAAAAATTCTTCTGTCGTTTTTGCTATGATCAAGCTGCTGGATATGTCTGCGTAATTTTTTCTTGTATGTGTGTCCATAATGAAAGCAAATGTAATCTGAAATAATTGCACTTTCCTGGGTAGCTGAGGCATGGCACAACGTTATTAAATTTGGATGTCGGTAATGGCCAAATATCGAATGCCCTATCAAAGACTTACCCTAGGGGTCAGAGGTTAAATGGTCCGTCTTTTACGCTGAACCCCTGGGTTTAAATCTAGGCGGGATTATTAGAAAATATTGTCAGCGGTGGTTAAGCCCTCCTCATACTGGCGACACTTGACTGATGCGGGCACCACACAGGCTGGAACTTTAAGCTCCGATTTATGCGATGTTCATCGTTATCTCAGAAATCTTAGTTGATTGCAACCGTGTGCGTCCACAGGTTGCGTATAGTGAAAAGCTTTGTATTTATGCGGAGTAGCTGGAAATGCGACCGCGGGTAGTCTGCGATTTCGAGAGGAGAGATTCAATGAGTGGTCAGGTTGCACTGACTCATACTGGAATACTGAGTGCCAATGATGCTCGAAATGACAACGCGAGTTACAGGCACCTTAAATACCCAGCATTAGCTTCTGTTCCCTGGTTAAGGGCGGCTGGTGGCGAGGGTCTGATATCGAAGCAAGGGGCTCGCGACATCAGGAGATACATGCGATCGCACATAATCCAAGCGGTTGGGGCGATGGGCCAGCAACTTGCACCCGGAAAACTTTAAGAATTACTCTGAGGAACAAAAGAGTAGTAACAAGTAAAAGCGTGCTAAGTTCGGCCGGGCCGAATCTTATATACCCTCCACCATGAATCGCATTTGTCGAGTTCTTTTTCCGGCATCTCTTCTTAGGCAAAAAAAGGATATAAGAAAAGATTTGCTCTGCTATTAGAGCGATATCAAGATATGGTCCGGTTTGGACCACAATTAAATTATATATTGGAGACCTGCGTAAAATGTCAGCCAATTCGAATAAGAATTGCGCACTTTGTGGGCTCAAGAAGTAAAATAGAGAGATCGATTTATATGGGAGCTGTATCGGGCTATAGACCGATTCAGACCATAATAAACACGTATGTCAATGGTCATGAGAGAATCCGTCGTACAATTTCAGGCAAATCGGATAATAATTGCGACCTCTAGAGGCTCAAGAAGTCAAGATCCCAGATCGGTTTATATGGCAGCTATATCAGGTTATGAACCGACTTGTACTTTATTTGACATACTTGTTGAAAGTAACAATAAAAAACGTCTTGCACAATTTCAGCCTAATCGGATAGAAATTGAGCCCTCTAGAAGCTCAACAAGTCAAGTCCCCAGATCTGTTTATATGACAGCTATATCAGGTTATAATCCGATTTGAACCATATTTGGCACAGTTGTTGGATATCATAACAAAATACTACGTGCCAAAATTCATTCAAATTGGATAAGAATTGCGCCCTCTAGAGGCTCAAGAAGTCAAGACCCAAGATCGGTTTATATGACAGCTATATAAGGTTATGAACCGATTTAAACCATACTTGGCACAGTTGTTGGATATCGTAACAAAACACGTTGTGCAAAATTTCATTCCAATCGGATAAGAATTGCGCACTCTAGAGGCTCAAGAAGTCAAGACCCCAGATCGGTTTATATGACAGCTATACCAGATTATGAACCGATTTGAACCACACTTGGCACAATTGTTGCCAACAAAACGTCGTGCAAAATTTCATTCCAATTGGATAAGATTTGCGCCTTCTAGAGGTTCAAGAAGTCAAGACCCAAGATCGGTTTGTACGACAGCTATATCAGGTTATGGACCGATTCGAACCTTACTTGGCGCAGTTGTTGGATATCATACCAAAACACGTCGTGCAAAATTTCATTCAAATCGGATAAGAATTGCGCACTCTAGAGGCTCAAGAAGTCAAGACCCAAGATCGGTTTATATGGCAGCTATATCAGGTTATGGACCGATTTGAACCATACTCGGCACAGTTGTTGGATATCATAACAAAATACGTTGTGCAAAATTTCATTCCAATCGGATAAGAATTGCGCACTCTAGAGGCTCAAGAAGTCTAGACCCAAGATCGGTTTATATGGCAGCTATATCAGGTTATGGACCGATTTGAACCATACTTGGCACAGTTGTTGGATATCATAACAAAATACGTCGTGCAAAATTTCATTCCAATCGGATAAGATCTGCGCCTTCTAGAGGTTCAAGAAATCAAGACCCAAGATCGGTTTATATGGCAGCTATATCAAAACAAGGACCGATATGGCCCATTTGCAATACCAACCGACCTAAACTAATAAGAAGTATTTGTGCAAAATTTCAAGCGGCTAGCTCTACTCCTTCGGAAGTTAGCGTGCTTTCTTCAGACATACGGACGGACGGACAGACGGGCGGACAAGGCCAGATCGACATAATATTCGCGACGATCAAGAATATATATACTTTATGGGGTCTCAGACGAATATTTCGAGTAGTTACAAACAGAATGACGAAATTAGTATACCCCCCATCCTATGGTGGAGGGTATAAAAAGTAGAAACGCAAGAAGATTAAGATGGACACCCACCACCTCGGGTATATATGTAAACCACCTTTCGCACATAATCCGGTGAAAAATTAATTTTTTCTGCACCCATAACAGCTATATCGAAATATGGTCCAGCTATATCGAAATATGGTACTTTATAGGGTCGGAAATGGATGTCTCGATGTGTTGCAAAGGAAATGACAAAATGAATTTTCTCCCATCCTTCGATAGCGGGCACATAAAAACGGACCCGCCCAAGGTAGACGACCCACGCAAGGTTAGGTTAGGTTTAAGTGGCACTCATCAGACTCTCTTAGACGTTTTCGTACATTGTGATGCCACAGGAATAGAAGAAGGTAGATGCCTTCTAGCTCCTACCGTTGAACCTTCCAGATTGCCTTAAAAATCCAAATAACTTGCGAATGTTCACATCCGCTAAATCAGACAGGATCTCAACGAAATGAGAACCTAAAGTAGAACACCTTCTGACTGCCAGTGCGGGACACACACACAGAAGGGGTTTTATAGTCTCTTCTTCATCGATGTCCTTACAGCTTCTGCAAAAGACGTTGCTGGCAACCTCTGTCAGCATGTTTACCGATCTGACAGTGACCTGTCATGGCGGACACAATGACTGAGACGTCTGTTCTAGCCAATGACAGCAAAGCAGTAGACCTCTTCAAGTCTAGATTAGGCCACATAGTTTTGAAGTGCTCAGATCCCCCTCTTTGTGACTATCTATCATTTGTTGCCTTTCGGGCCTGGTTCTGAAAACTTAGATTCCAAATATTCCAGTATCCCTAGAATGTGTAGGTTAGTTCTTATTCTTGCAAGATGGTCCGCTTTACAATTCCCTGGGATATCTCTGTGGCCCGGCACCCAGAACAGTAGAATTTTAAACTGTTCAGCTATCTTGTTGAGAGATCTGGGACAGTCGAGGACGTTTTGTGTTCAGAAATACGTTCTCCAGGGAAAATGACATTACTTCCTTAATTGCAAGGATTTCCGTTTGATACACACTGCAGTGGTCGGGTAACTTTTTCAATATGACCAGTTCTAGATCTTTAGAGTATACCTCAAAGCCCACCTGGTCGTTTAGTTTGGAACCATCCGTATAGAAGTCTATGTAACTTATATTCCTATTCTAACTATTCTCACTTCTGTTACCAGGGATATCGTAGTTCCAATCGGTTCGATCAGGAATAGTGGTACAGTATTTTTTATCAAAGAGGTTGTAATCCACATTGCCTGGAACATCGGATATTGTATCAAGGATAACACTGTGTCCGTAGCCGCCACATGACCAATACGAAACCTCTCTTAACCTCACGGCAGTGGTCGCTGCAATTTGGGTAGCTGTCCAGTGCATCAGAAGGTGTTGTCCTCAGTGTGGCTATGATGCACAAACAAGCCATCCTTTGGATCCGTTTAAGTAATGAGCAGTAGGTGGAGTTTTAAAGTACCCACGCAAACAAAAAAGGAAAATTATCTGCGGGTTTGCACCTGGAATGTCCTGACTCTTTATATAGAAGGTGTATACTATACACACTGGCGGATGTATTGAAGAAGCACTAGACAGATATTTCCGCCTTACAGGAAGTGAGATGGAACCCCAAAACCTTAACAACAACTCCTAACGGTGGCGAATTATACTGTGGCTGACATGATACGAGGCATGAATTTGGCTGTGGATTTGTGGAAAGACGGAGACCAAAACTCCTTGCCTCCAGGTTTACTTCAATCGATAAGAAACTGGCCACAGTCTACATAAAGGCCAAATTCTTCAACATCATCCTCATTTGTGCTCATGCCCCTACTGCAGACAAGGACGACCGAGGATATTTTCTACTAGCGCCTAAAAAGAGAATACGACTGCACGTCCGCCCTTGTAATTAAAGTCGTTCTAGGAGATTTTAATGCGAAGATAGATTTAATGCGAAGGAGAATATTTTTGGTCCAACAATCGAAAAATTCTGACTCCACGAGATAACATCTAACTAGTGAGGCTAACGGGTGAGGCTAACAGGTGAGGCTAACAGGTGAGGCTAACAGACTTCGCCGCGACAAATGCAAGGTAGTCAGCAGCACCAGGCATCTCTTCTTAGGCATAAAAAGATAAAAGAAAAGATTTGCTGTGCTATAAGAGCGATATCAAGATATGGTCCGGATCGGCCCACAATTAAATTATATGTTGGAGACCTATGTAAAATGTCAGCCAATGCGAATAAGAATTGCGCCCTTTGGGGGCTCAAGAAGTAGAATAGAGAGATCGATTTATATGGGAGCTGTATCGGGCTATAGACCGATTCAGACCATAATAAATAGGAATACTGATAGTCATGAGAGGATCCGTCGTAAAAAATTTCTGGCAAATCGGATAAGAATTGCGACCTCTAGAGGCTCAAGAAGTTAAGATCCAAGTTCGGTTTATACGACAGCTATATCAGGTTATGAACCGATTTGAACCTTATTTGGCCCAGTTGTTGAAAGTTATAATAAAATACGTCATACAAAATTTCAGATAAATCGGATAGGAATTGCGCCCTCTATAAGCTCAAGAAGTCAAGTCCCAAGATCGGTTTATATGGCAACTTTATCAGGTTATGGACCGATTTGAACCATACTTGGCACAGTTGTTGGATATCATAACAGAACACGTTGTCCAAAATTTCACTCCAATCGGATAAGAATTGCGCCCTATAGAGGCTCAAGAAGTCAAGTATCAAGATCGGTTTATATGGCAGCTATATCAGGTTATGGACCGGTTTGAACCATACTTGACACAGTTGTTGGACATCACACAAAACACGTCGTGTGAAATTTCACTCCAATCGGATAAGAATTGCGCTCTCTAGAGGCTCAAGAAGTCAAGTCCCCAGATCGGTTTATGTGGCAACTATATCAGGTTATGGACTGATTTAAAATATATTTGACGCAGTTGTTGGATATCATAACAAAACACGTCGAGCAAAATTTCATTCCAATCGGATAATAATTGCGCCCTCTAGAGGCTCAAGAAGTCAAGACCCAAGATCGGTTTATATGGCAGCTATACCAGGTTATGGACCGATTTGAACCATACTTGGCACCCTCTAGAGGCTCAAGAAGTCAAGGCCCTAAGATCGGTTTATGTGGCAGCTATATCAGGTTATGGACCATGGTCTTGTGCAAGTTTTGAACCATATATTTAGTATTGAAATAAAATTGGGCCATGCATAAATCGCACATTTCACTTGAATATTCCATTACATTGACAGTTGAAACTTTGCTGTATATTCCACATATCCCCTATGGTAGGGTATTGAAATATAATGCACACTTATGAACGCCGAAAAATATCTGCAAGGGGAGATCGTGTTCATTTCGTGTCCTTCCTTGAAGAAAATGCTTTTTGTTCCTATTTGTTTGCTGCATTTGTTTTTATCCAAAGAAAACCACTTTTTCCGCTTCCTGTCTTGTTGCTAGGGTAGCACAGTTGACTGGCTTTTCGCTGGTTGTTTGGCTTGTTGGTGTGATCCCTTGAGCCTTTTGTTCATTAGTGGATAATGAAGCACCATAGGAATGTAGCATCACAAGCTCTGTCTTTGAATATGTATGTGTGTGTGTGTGTGTGTTCGTAAATTTGGAGCTTTTTGTGTGTGTGTGTTTTTTTTCAACTATTATAGTTGCATTTCTCAGGCATTATGACATCGTGTCTAAAGTGCAAAAAATGTGTACACAATTTTATTAAATTTCTCTGTGACAGCTTTGACCTCGCCTCTTTTCTAAAATGAAATAGGAGTTATTTATGCATAAATGGTTTTGTGATATTTGCCATTTGATTAAGGTGAATGGAGAGAGGGGAATGCATGTATCGGAACATCTGTAGAGTGGAATTAATTTTGTACCCATTATTTGGAATTCTTTCAAAAATTCAAACAATAAAAAGTGACATTGACATCCGTATCAAAAGAGACGTTATATGTATATATCATAGATATGAAGGATCTGGAATAGGATATGTAAGAGTGGCAGTTCTTTTCGGACACACTTAGACAATTTTAAGTTCATTGTGATACCACAGTATCGACAGACTGACGCCTCTGGTGGGAATCGAACACACAACCCACAGTGTTGCGTATTCGTTGGACAAAAATAGTTAGAGTTAACATAGAGCTCTAAAATTTTGCACAGAGGTATATTTGAGTGTAAAATAGATAAACGTTGGTCCCAAATAAATCCAAATAGAACAATCTCCCGATTAAACTTCTTGAGAGAGCATCTGACAAGAGTCTCAACAACTACCACAAATATGGTGCAAATGGCTCTAAAAGCTGAAATAGCTTCCATTTAAACCGATCTCTCGATTAAACATCTTGAGACTCCAAAAGGCAGCAATTATAATTTTGCACAACAGCTTCTGGTATGACTCTCAAAAACTCCGCCAAGTATGTTTCAAATCGGTATATAACCTGATTTGAGGTCTTAAACCTATAAAAGGCGTTTACTTTAACTTGCGACTTTATCCTTGAATCGTGATCTAATTTTTACTGATTTCTGGTATTTATATTAAGCTCTGGGGTTTGGTGTATTCAGGGAATCATAGTAGAATTTTCGGCGAACATTTTTGTAGAATATTTTTATACGCCAGAAGCTCAATTTAAAGGAATTTTTAACACAGTTTACAAATTTGCGCCGAAAAAAAATTACATAATAATCCAAAATATAAAATTGGTGCAAGTTTATGCAATTTAACTTGCTATACCCTCCACCATAGGTTGGGGGTATACTAATTTCATCATTCTGTTTGTAGCTCCTCGAAATATTCGTCTAAGACCCCATAAAGTATATATATTCTTGATCGCCATGACATTTTAGGTCGAACTAGCCATGTCCGTCAGTCTGTCTGTCGAAAGCACACTAACTCTCGAAGCAGTAAAGCTAGCCGCTTGAAATTTTGCACAAATACTTCCTATTAGTGTAGGTCGGTTGGGATTGTAAATGGGCCATATCAGTCCATGTTTTGATATAGCTGCCATATAAACCGATCTTGGTTCTTGACTTCTTGAACCTCTAGAAGCCGCAATTATTATCCGAATTTGAATGAAATTTTGCACGACGTGTTTTGTTACGATATCCAATAACTGTGCCATGTATGGGTCAAATCGGTCCATAACCTGATATAGCTGCCATATCAACCGATCTTGGGTCTTGACTTCTTGAGCCTCTAGAGGACGCAATTCTTATCCGATTGGAATGAAATTTTGCACGACGTGTTTCGCTATGACTTCCAACAACTGTACTAAGCATGGTTCAAATCGGTCAATAACCTGATATAGCTGCCATATAAACCGATCTTGAATCTTGACTTCTTGAGACACTAGAGGTCGCAATTCTTATCCGATGTATCTGAAATTTTATACAACGGCTTCACTCATGACCTTTAGCATACGTGTCGAATATGGCATGAATCGGTTTATAGCCTAATATAAAGGGTGATTTTTTTGAGGTTAGGATTTTCATGCATTAGTATTTGACAGATCACGTGGGATTTCAGACATGGTGTCAAAGAGAAAGATGCTCAGTATGCTTTGACATTTCATCATGAATAGACTTACTAACGAGCAACGAATTTTATTACCAAAATCAGTGTTCGGTTCGAAATGTGTTCAATTTTGACAAATTTTGTTCAGCGATGAGGCTCATTTCTGGTTGAATGGCTACGTAAATAAGCAAAATTGCCGCATTTGGAGTGAAGAGCAACCAGAAGCCGTTCAAGAACTGCCCATGCATCCCGAAAAATGCACTGTTTGGTGTGGTTTGTACGCATTTCGAACCGAACACTGATTTTGGTAATAAAATTCAATGATTTGCAAGCGTTGCTCGTTAGTAAGTCTATTCATGATGAAATGTCAAAGCATACTGAGCATCTTTCTCTTTGACACCATGTCTGAAATCCCACGTGATCTGTCAAATACTAATGCATGAAAATCCTAACCTCAAAAAAATCACCCTTTAGCTCCCCTATGAACCGATCTCCCTATTTTACTTCTGCAGCCCCTAAAGCTCGCAATTCTTAATAGATTTGGCTGACATTTAACACAATGACTTCTACTATAGTCTCCAATATTCATTTCAATTATGGTCCAAAATGAACCATAACTTGATATTGTTCCAATAACATTGCAATTCTTTTCGTTTATCCTTTGTTTGCCAAAAAAGAGATACCGTGGCAAGAGCTCGACAAATGTTATCCATGGTGGATGGTATATAAGATTCGGCCCGGCCGAACATTGCACGCTTTTATTTGTTTGATTTAAGACACTTTACTGAAAAACACTGAAAAAAATTAGGGTGGCTCAAATCTGCCCTTCATAGATCCCCTCTGCTGAAAATTTCAATTTCAACAGTTATTGCAGTATTTTTGCCACTTATGTTAAACTAACGGCAGTAACCATATGTTATGTCTGTGACACCTATCGCTGACAAATGAACTTTCAGTTATGTTCTCTTTAAGATCTTATTTTGTTTTGGTACCACAACTAAAAAAATCCATTTTGCTTACATAACAAAAATTTTTATTTTTGGGAAAACATTTGCAGAATACATGGATAAGTTGAAGGGGGACCCCAAAAAAAATATTTTTATACCGACCACCATAGAATGGGGGGTATATTCATTTACCCATTCCGTTTCCAACACATCGAAATATCAATTTCCGACCCTACAAAGAATATATATCTTTCGGATCGTTGTAAAATTCTCAGACGATTGTCGATGTCCGAATGTCTGTCCGTCCGTCTCATGTTAATACTCAACAGCTTTCAAAAACTGCGATATTCAGTTAAAATTTGGCACAGATGAGTCTTTTTGCTGCGCGCAGTTTAAGTTCTTGAACGGACCAAATCATTAAAGCTTTATTATGCCCACCATAATATATTCATTTAGTCATTCCGTTTGCAACACATCGAAATATCAATTTCAGACCCTACAAAGTATATATATTTCGGATCGTCGTAAAATTCTAAAACAATTTAACGATGTCCGTGTGTCTGTCCATCTATCCGTCCGTCTATTATAATCACTCTACTGCCCTCAAAAATTGAGATGTTGAGCTCAAATTTGGCACAAATATGTATTTTTAATGCACATTGGTTAAGTTCTTGAACGGGCCAAATCGAACCATATTTGGATATAGCTGCTATATAGACCGATTTTCCCATAAAGGGTCTAATATCCACAAATGCTTTATTTTTCATCCGGCTTTGCTGAAATTTTAAACAGTGAGTAGTTTTAGGCCTTCCGATATCTGACCCAAATATGGTACATATCGGACTATATTTACATATAGCTGCCATATATACCGATCTGGCTATAAAGGGTCTGAAGCCCATAAAAGCTTTATTTGTTACCCGATTTCGCTTAAATTTTAAACATTGAGTAGTTTTACGCCTCTTAATATAGCACCCGTGCTGTTATATGGTTCTGAAGCATGGGTACTTGTGAAAGCAGATAAGGCAGTGCTTGAAGTATTTGAGAGAAAGATTCTTCGTAAAATGTATGGAACAGTTTACGTTAACGGAGAATATAGGCTACGTATGAACCACGAGCTGTATGAGCTGTATGACAACGATAGCATAGTTAAACGCATCAAAATGCAACGGCTGCGTTGGCTAGGTCATGTTGTCAGAATGGATGAAGAAGCTCCAGCAAAGAAGTCTTTTGAAGGCAAACACGGTGGTACACGCAAACCGAGAAGACCAAAAACCCGATGGAAAGATCAAGTGGTGGGAGACACCTCGAAACTTGGTGTCAGAGATTTTAGAACGAGCGCAGAAGATCGAGGCGCTTGGAACGCTACTCTAGGTTTGGCTATGGAACAAATATTCTGTCATAGCCAATTAAAGTAAAGTAAGAAACCCCCAATATGGTTCAGATCGCACTATATTTAGATATAGCTGGCATAAACACGGCCTCCCGATAAAGGATCTGAAGCCCATAAAAGCTTTATTTATTATCAGATTGAGCTGAAATTTGAAACAGTGAGTAATTTTAGGCCTCTCTATATTCGCCCCAAATATGGTTCAGATCAGACTATACATAGATATAGCTGCCTATAGACCGATCTGCCGATAAAAATATGAAACTCATAAAAGCTTCATTGTTTTCCGATTTTGCTGAAATTTGAAAAAGTGAGTTATTTTAAGCCTCAATGTGCTCTGATTTCATAAATGATGCCTTTTGCACCGTATTATAACGTAGGTTAGGTTAGGTTAAAGAGGCAGTCTGTCATCAAACTCACCTTTTCGTCCACTGTGATACCACAGGAACAGTAGAAGGAAGAGGCCTTCAAGTTCCTAACGTTGAACCATCCTGATCGTTTTAAAAAGCCCAATAACTTGCGAATTTTTACATCCGCTAAATCAGACAAGCAAAGCAATAGAGCTCTTCATGCCTAGATTAGGCCACATAGTTTTGGTGTGCTCACAGCCCCCTCTTTGTGACCATCTATCATTCGTTGTCCTTCAGGCCTAGTCCTGAAAACTTAGCTCACATGTCACTAGAGGCATACCCACTGATTCCATTATCCCTGGAATGTGTAGGGTGGTTTCTAGTCTCGCAAGCTCGTCTGCTTTACAGTTCCCTGGGATATCTCTGTGGCCCGGCACTCATAAAAGGTGAATTTTGAACTGTTGAGTCATCTCGTTAAGAGATATGCGACAGTCGAGGCCGATTTTTGTGTTCAGAAATACGTTCTCCAAGGTTTTAATGGCTGACTGGCCATCTGAGAAGATATTTATGTCAATCATCGTAATAACATACCACCACATACACCTCAAAGCCCGCCAGGACATCTTGTTTGGTACCATTCATATAGAAGTCTATGTAACTTCTGTTACCAGGAAGATCGTAGTTGCAATCGGTTCTATCAGGAATAGTGGTATAGCAATTTTTATCAAAAAGCGGCTAAGGTAGAGTATAATGCACACTGCCAGTGTCCGTAGCAGCCAGATGACTAATGAGCAAGCTCCCTTAACCTCGCGGCAGTGGTTGCTGCAGTTTATCTAGCCACAATGTCTGGAAGCAACAGGTGTAGCATTGAATTCAGTACATCAGATGGTGTCGTCCTCAGTGCGGCTGTGATGCACAAACTAGCCAACCGGTTAAGTATTGAGTAGTTGGTGGACTTTTGAAGCGCCGTCCACCAGACCACAACACCATATAGCATTATAGGTCTGACAACTGCAGTATATACCCAATGCATGACATGCGGTCTACTCCCCCCCAACTTTTGCCAATGGCTCATTTGCAGGTGTATAGGACAAGAGTTACCTTTCTTGCCCTTTCCAAAATGTTGGATTTGAAGTTCAATTGCCTGTCCATCAAAACACCCAAGTATTTTGCGTTTTCTCTAAATGGAACATTCTCTCCCCCCAAGGAGGCAGTTGTCACCGCAGGCAACTAGAATCTCCTGCTGAAAAGAGCTACTTCTGTCCTGCACGGATTAATACCTAGACAACTTTTGGTAGCCCACTTTGATGTTGCACGTAGAGCTTCCCATAGTATATCTCTTAGAGTGCTGGGAAACTTTCCCCTCCTGGAGTTGTTCCTCTGCTGACCCATCTTTTTACATCCACAGATACCAAGCCTGCCGTAACGCATTTTTTAGTAATGAAGTTATTAATAAACTCTCGAACCGTAGAGTTGATGCCTAGAAACTCCAACTCATTCATGATTGACGTCGGTTTTACATTATTGAAAGCATCTTCGATGTCAAGAAATGCTACCATCGATATTCCTTGACAGCGAGAGAGCCCTCTATGTAGCCGACTAGGTCGAAAAAGGCCCTTTCAGTGGGTTTGCTTTTACTATATGCATGCTGCAGCCGCGACAGGCGATCTCCAGGGATCTTTGCCCTAAGACATGTTTCTATCAACCTCTCAAGAGTGTTCAGCTAAAAAATGAATGACTTATAAGATGAAAATCTTTCGCCTTCTAGGGGTTTCCTGCTTTCGAATTGAAAAAGACCTTCGTGTCTCTCCATCCCACAGGTATATATAAAAATTCTGATACAATCAGAGTATATCTCCCTAAGCGAGGAAACCAGTCTATCAGATACAGCTTGTAATTCAACCGGTGATACATTATCAGGGCCTAGCGACTTAAAGGAGTCGAAACTTCTGATCGCCCAAAGGATTTTCGGCTCAGACAAAATTTCCCATCAGATGCATGCATACCAGTGACAATCTCTACTGGCACCAAGTTGTCCATGTTGGAGAGTTTCACGAAAAATGAGTATCAACGAGTAGTTCTAGTGTTTCCTCAGACATTGTCCATACATTCTCTGCCTTTTGGATATATACCACCTTAACAGGTCTCGAGGACAGAATCTTCCTTAGCCTAGAGGCCTCAGATGTATCTTCCACGAAGCTGCAGAATTCTACCCAGGATTTGTTCTGAGCTTTTCTCAGCTCGTCTATATATCTTCTTAGCTCTGCATTATAGATGTCTCAATCGTGTGGTGCTCTTGTGGCTTTCGCTCTGTTGAAGAGTTTTCTGCAGTCCTTCCTTAGACCAACTAGCTCTGGGGTCCACCATGGCTGTCGTTATTTGCCCCTTGGCTTGGCACTAGGGCATGCTGACACAAGCGGGTCATTCAGTGCTTTCGTGATCCGCTTGACCACTATGTCTATATCCTCCGGAGATTCCACTTCCTTTTATAGTCTAGAAGTGCAGAATTTGTGCCGAAATTTATCCCAATCCGCCTTTCTTCTCTTTAGCCCAGGGACCGCTACTTCAGTATTTTCTCCAAGGCTGAAACTAATAAAACGATGATCAGAGAAGCTGTGGTCATCTAACACTTCCCGCATATTCTTGCGCTTATATCTTCCGATTCATAGGTAATATCTGGTACCTCCTGCTTGTTCCTGGTAAAAAAGGTCGGTCAATAAGCTACAATAAGCAGCTCACCCCTTTCGTTGATATCCGAACTTCTTCCCTACAGAAGCGGCTTCAACCAGCGACTTGAGGATTGAAGTCGGCATCTCTCAATCGTGTGCCATATATATAGGCTGGCTACTACTAAATCTTCAGTGCTTAGCGACGGAAGAAGAAAAACCATTTAGACTACTCCTTGCAAGAAAACAGGCTCTGTGTCTCCCATTACTCATACCCTTGAGAAGTTTAAATCCCGGAATTCTTAGTCCACGAACCATTCCTTCACGCACCCATGGTTCCTGGAAAAAAACCACGTCAAATCCCTCTGCCATCAGGAGGACCTTTAGTGCCGCCGAAGCGGCCTTACAATGGTGGAGATTTATCTGTAGAAACCAGACCAGAGTCAGGATTCAGAACTTCCACTACTGTTGTGTTAGCCTCGTCTTCTGATTCCACCAGGAGTTCAGCCTCAGCCATGATGAGTTTCCGTACGGATCCAGGGGCAGGTGAGAAAGCTGTGAAACCACTCTTCCTCAGAACACTGGACAATTGCGGTGTGGACGATTCCTCTTTAGATGCTTCACTAGCGCCGCTGCTGTCGAAGTACTTTTTGAGTTCCGTGCTTTCCCGCTGGCGCACACCTTGAGCCCAGTCTAACCAGATGAGCCACCCACACAGGGTTTGCCGGGTCCCGTTTCGATGCCATCTAATGACGTAAGGTGGTTAATATATATCCAAGGTGGTGGTTACCCAAAGTTCAGCCCAGACCGAACTTAATGCCTTTTTACTTGTTTAAAAAACCGTTTTCAGACTCTACGGTGTAGTGTACTATGTAGTCGGCTCTGCCGGACTGTTGGTATTCCTAACAAATAATTTGTTAAGTTTAGGACGAGCCACAGAAACTTTTATTAATCATCGGTTGACTTTGGAGCCTTATTTTGAAGCATTTTTACGCAAGATGCCAGAGTAACTCCCAATTTCTTTGAAATTGGTAAGGGCTGATCTTGCTAACTTCTCAGTTCTGTAGTTTCCAGCGATATCCCTGTGGCATAACAGACTAGTGAATTCTGATTGTGGTTTGTGATTTCGGAAATACGTTCCTTTGACAACTGTCTCTTGATCTAATTCCAATATTAAGAATTAGTTCACTTCTGTTAGGAAATCATTCATGCCAATGGTTGAGTTTCATTAAATCTAATCACAATTTTCTTCTATGCCATTGCTCTACTCTGAGGAGCGTGACAAATTCATTCAGTTTCGTAATGCATCTCAGCTTCCGTTTGCTAAATGGAAATTCTCGTTGACGCCATTGTTTTATGGAAATTCTAGTCACGTAATGTCTAAGCATAGTGCACTAAAATTTTTGCTTAAACTTCGTGTTTTTGATTTCATGCTTCCTCTTTTTCCCACAGAAAATGTGCAGGTTATTTTTTTGTCATCGTTGCGCTTTACCTTGATAGTCAACGAAATATTTCACTACAATTGCAGATATGAAGGTAAAAACGTAGACAGCATTTTGCACTTTGCTGCTGTTTGAAATTCTATTGTGTTTTGCAAACATTGCAACCTAAAGAAAAAGGCTACTAAAGAAATATTAGGAAAAAGAGAACGACATTGGAAAAAACGCAACTCCACAAAATTGACCAGGTGAAAATTTGCGGTGCTTAGGCGGTTTGTTGTGCAAGGAAAAAAATCAAAACTTCATTTGAAAGGTTAAACAAAAGCTTAGCAATTTCGCATGGTTTAAACGACCTTAAATTCAGCATACTATTCAAGTTGCAAAAGAGTCCTAGAGGATCTTGAATGGAAAATTATGTAAATTTACTACTAATAGGGAGGTGTTTTCGGATGGGGCAGGTCCCCAATCACATGTCTCTTCAATTGAATATCAAATTCGTTTTTTTTTTCTCCCAAGCACCTTTCGTTTGAGCTCTATATTGTCGTGATTGCTCTATATACCCATATGGCGGGATTTGGACGGCCCCCGAGGCACCCGACCCCAACAATTGAAGCCATGTTTTGTGTTGACTGTGAGAGTGCAAAAAAAAAATTCGAACGAATCGCATTACCAATCTCCGAGATCTGGTGGTTTTGAAAATGAGGGTAATGAGAAATGCTTTTTAAGGGAGGGATGGCACTCACACATTTCGACTCGAATTCGTGCTGCACTCCCAAATCCATTTAATGTGAGCCCCATATTGCCCTGGTCAGTAAATATGTAATGTTTAGAGGGTGTTTTGGGGCTGGGGCGGCCACCGACACTTTGCCCTGAAAATAGATATCAAATTCGTTCTTTACTCCCAAATTCCATTGATTTGAGCTCCATATTGCCATAATCGGAAATTAATTTCAGTTTAGGGGGTGCTTTATGGCGTACACCCAAACACTTGGCTCCAAAAATGCTTATCAAATTCGTTTTCTACTCTCAAATACCTTTCATTTGAGACCCATATGGTCATAATGGGTCAATCAATCTATTTGAGGTATTTTTGGAAAGAAAAGCGCCACCTAGACTTGTACTCAAATGTCATATTCGTAACCAATCCCTCATACCTTTCATTTGAGTCCCATATAGATATGGTCGGCTAATATGCTCATTTGGGGGTACTTGGTGGTGGGTCGACCTCCCATTATGTGGACCTAATTTTTTATGCCACATTAGAAATCTACTGTGGAACACTTTACATTTGAGGTCCATATTGACATGAACGTCGAATATATCTGTTTAGAGGAGTTTTTGGATCGGGGAGGCCCGCTGGGTACTTGGACCCAAATTTTAATACCATATTCGTTTACTGGTCTCCAATACCGTTCATTTGATACCCTTATTGTGAACATCGGACCACTTTCGGAAATGGGTGGTGTTTTTGGGGTAAGGGGAAGGGTCCGCCTCCATCCGATATCTAAAAATTATATAGCCTATGTTTCCTTCCAGAAAAACTTACAAAATCTGTGAAAATTCTAAGAAAATCGGTTCAGCCGTTTTTGATTGTACGGAACAAACAAGAAAACCGAGTCCCACATAGTCATGATGAGTCATATGCCCATTTAAAGCCTTTTTGGAGGGGAAGGGGACCCCCCATACTTCGATCTGATTTTGTATGCCAGATTCGTAATCTACTCCCGAATACCTTTCATTTGAGGCCCATATTGACATGAACGCCGAATATGTCTGGGGGAATTTTAGGGTTGGGGCGGCCCTATGCGTACTTAGATCAAAATTTTAATACCATATTCGTATTCTACTTTCCAAAACCTTTCATTTGATGTCCATATTGTGTCGATGGGTCCACTCTTGATTTTGGGTCGTGTCTTTTGGCAAAGGGGGAGGGTGCGCCCCCCTTCCAAAATCAATAAACTATAAGGCCTAATTCTCCTTCCTAACCATATTCGCAATCTACTCCCGAATACCTTTCATATGAGTCCCACATATTCGCATGATCCTCCAAAAAAAACCTATTTTAGGGGGTTTTGGGGGTTGGGGCGGCCCTCCATTAACTTGGACCCAATTTTTATACCCTCCACCTTAAGATGGGGGGTATACTAATTTCGTCATTCTGTTTGTAACTACTCGAAATGTTCGTCTGAGACCCCATAAAGTATATATATTCTTGATAGTCGCGAAATTTTATGTCGATCTAGCCATGTCCGTCCGTCTGTCCGTCCGTCTCTCTGTCGAAAGCACTCTAACTTCCGAAGGAGTAAAGCTAGCCGCTTGAAATTTTGCACAAATACTTCTTATTAGTGTAGGTCGGTTGGGATTGTAAATGGGCCAAATCGGTCCATGTTTTGATATCGCTACCATATAAACCGATCTTGGGTCTTGACTTCTTGAGCCTCTAGAGTGCGCAATTCTTATCCGATTTGGCTGAAATTTTTGCACGACATGTTTTGTTCTGATATCCAACAACTGTGACATGTATGGTTTAAATCGGTCGATAATCTGATATAGCTGCCATTCAAACCGATCTTGGGTCTTGACTTCTTGAGCCTCTAGAGGGCGCAATTCTTATCCGATTGGAATGAAATTTTGCACAAAGTGTTTTGTTATGATATCCAACAACTGTGCCAAGTATGGTTCAAATCGGTCCATAACCTAATAAAGCTGCCATATCAACCGATCTTGGGTCTTGACTTCTTGAGCTTCTAGAGTGCGCAATTCTTATCCGATTGGAATGAAATTTTGCACGATGTGTTTTGTTATGATATCCAACAATTGTGCCAAGTATGGTTCAAATCGGTCCATAACCTGATATAGCTGCCATATAAACCGATCTTGGGTCTTGGCTTCTTGAGCCTCTAGAATGCGCAATTCTTATCCGATTGGAATGAAATTTTGCACGACATGTTTTGTTATGATATCCAACAACTGTGCCAAGTATAGTACAAATCGGTTCATAACCTGATATAGCTGCCATATAAACCGATCTGGGATCTTGACTTCTGGACCCCTAGAGTTGGCAATTATTATCCGATATGCCTGAAATTTTGTACGACGGATCCTCTCATGACCATCAACAAACGTTTTTATTATGGTCTGAATCGGTCTATAGCCCGATACAGATCCTATATAAATCTTTCTCTCTATTTTACTGCGTGAGCCCCAATGGGCGCAATTCTTATACGAATTGGCTGAAATTTTACACAGGTCTCCAACATATAATTTAATTGTGGTCCGAACCGGACCATATCTTGATATCGTTTTAATAGCAGAGCAACTCTTTTCTTATATCCTTTTTTGCCTAAGAAGAGATGCCGGGAAAAGAACTCGACAAATACGATCCATGGTGGAGGGTATATAAGATTCGGCCAGGCCGAACTTAGCACGCTTTTACTTGTTAATATGAAATTCGTTCTCTTCTCCTGCATACCTTTCATTTGAGTCCCATATTGTCGTGATTTTCGTACATATATATATTTGGTAGGTTTTGGGGTAGGGCGCCCTCCCCCTAGGTACCCCATCCGAATTTTGGAAACCAAATTTTCGATTGTAGGTTACTATAAGAGAGCACACAAAATTTTGCTTAAATCGCACCACCCATCTCCAAAATCTGGGGTTTCTGAAATTTAGGGTAAGGGGGAGGGTCCGCTCCCCCTTCAGATATCAAAAAATGTAGTACCCT
Organism: Stomoxys calcitrans; assembly: GCF_963082655.1. Taxonomy (NCBI): domain Eukaryota; kingdom Metazoa; phylum Arthropoda; class Insecta; order Diptera; family Muscidae; genus Stomoxys; species Stomoxys calcitrans. Next base: position 114,430,532 of record NC_081553.1, read on the forward strand.
ATTTTCACCACGGTATCATTATGCATCATCAGTGAACATTTCAAGAGAATCGGTAAAAAAAAAAATATTTTCTATTTTGAATTTAAGGACCATTTAATCACTAAATATTCGTTTTTGTATTTAAACATGAAACAAAAGTTCAATGGAATGTTCAAATTTATTGATCAAGTATTTTCTGTTAGTTGACCATGTGCGATTATCACATCACTGAGGTATTTCCATCTAATATTTAAATCATTTAAATGGGGTTTTTTTGTCCAATTTGATTTAGTTATGCTTAATTTTCGGTCATGTCAAACAACTATTTTGGTTTAAACGCAAACACAATCTCTGGATGTCATTATTTATGCATGTATGCATGTATTGTCCCGTCAACATTCGGTTGGTGTTGTGACTGTGATTATTTCAATTAATAAAATATTGATAGCTAAAATAAAAATAGCCATTGTCTGCATCAACGATGGATGTATTCCTAAGGCACGAAGAACCACCCTAATATATATTTATGCCTGAACACTCATCTACTTAGGTGGATTGAAATAAAAATCTATTTCAAAAATATAATTCCATTGTAAATGCCTCAAATAGAAATTGTATGCAAATTTGTCTAAGTCGCAAGTATTTTGGGTAAACGATTTAATTCATATGGTATTTTTTCGTTACGGTAGGTTATGCTAGTGAAAGTGGGCTTAAGCTTATCAATGCCGAACTTTTATTGACCTACAAAGCAGTGGATGTAAATCTAAACAGCAAAAACGGTATAGGGCTACAAGGCTGAGTTAAGAAGATACAAGGGAAGATATATTTGATGCCTCTTGGCCATGGAAGATTCTAGACTACTAACTAGAGGGATGAATAAACCGTCTTTTTCATAAAACCGTTTTCTGAACTATACGAATTTTGCATATAGTGTTCCGTTATAACTTCTATCAACTATGATAAGAACGGTCCATTTTTATACCCTCCACCATAGGATGGGGGGTAAACTAATTTCGTCATTCTGTTTGTAACAACTCGAGATATTCGTCTGAGACCCCATAAAGTATATATATTCTTGATCGTCGTGACATTTTATGTCGATCTAGCCATGTCCGTCCGTCTGTCCGTCCATCCATCTGTCTGTCGAAAGCACGCTAACTTCCGAACGAGTAAAGCTAGCCGCTTAAAATTTTACACAAATACTTCTCATTAGTGTAGGTCGGTTGGTATTGTAAATGGGCCATATCGGTCCATGTTTTGATATAGCTGCCATATAAACCGATCTTGGGTCTGGACTTCTTGAGCCTCTAAAGTGCGCAATTCTTAACCGATTGAAATGAAATTTTGCACGACGTGTTTTGTTATGATATCCACCAACTGTGCCAAATCTGGATCAAATCCGTCAATAACCTGATATAGCTGCCATATTAACCGATCTTGGGTTTTGACTTCTTGAGACTCTAGAGGACGCAATTCTTATCCGATTGGAATGAAATTTTGCCCGACGTGTTTCGTTATGATATTCAACAATTGTGCCAAGTATGGTTCAAATCTGTCCATAAACTAAAATAGCTGTCATATAAACCGATCTTGGGTCTTGACTTCTTGAGCCTCTAGAGTGCGCAATTCTTATCCGATTGGAATGAGTTTTTGCACGAAGTATTTTGTTATGATATCCAACAACTGTGCCAAGTATGGTTCAAATCGGTTCATAACCTGATATAGCTGTCATATAAACCGATCTTGGGTCTTGACTTCTTGAGCCTCTAGAGGGTGCAATTCTTATCCGATTGGAATGAAATTTTGCATGACGTGTTTTGTTATGATACCCAACAACTGTGCCAAGTATGGTTCAAATGGGACCGTAACCTGATATAGCTGCCATATAAACCGATCTTGGGTCTTGATTTTTTGAGCCTCTAGAGGGTGCAATTCTTATCCGATTGGAATGAAATTTTTCCCGACGTCTTTCTTTATGATATTCAACAACTGTGCCAAGTATGGTTCAAATCGGTCCATAACCTGATATAGCTGCCATATAAATCGATCTGGGGTCTTGACTTCTTGAGCCACTAGAGGGCGCAATTATTATCCGATTTAGCTGAAATTTTGCATGAGGTCTTTTGTTACAACTTTCAACAACTGTGCTAAGAATAGTTCAAATCGGTTCATAACCTGATATAGCTGCCATATAAACGGATCTGGGATCTGGTCTTCTTGAGCCTTTTAAGGTCGGAATTATTATCCGATTTGCCTGAAATTTTGTACTACGGATCCTCTCATGACCATCAACATACGTGTTTATTGTGATCTGAATCGGTCTATAGCCCGATACAGCTCCCATATAAATCGATCGCTCTATTTTACTTCTTGAGCCCCCAAAGGGCGCAATTCTGACATTTTACACAGGTCCCCAATATATAATTTCATTGTGGTCCAAACCGGACCATATCTTGATATCGCTCTAATAGCAGAGCAAATCTTTTCTTACATCCTTTGTTTGCCTAGAAAGAGATACCGTGGCAAGAGCTCGACAAATGCGATCCATGGTGGAGGGTATAAAAGATTCGGTCTGGCCGAACTTAGAACGCTTTTACTTGTTGTCTATAACCTGATATAGCTCCCATATAAACCGATCTCCAGATTAGACTTCTTGGGCCCTTACAAGATGCAATATTTGTCCGTTTTGTTTGAAATTGAGCACGTAGTGTTCCTTTATGACCTTCAACAGCTGTGCCAAATATCGTACGAATCGGTCAAGAACCGGATATAGCTCCCATACAAACCAATCTCCCGATTTGACTTCTTGAGCCCTTACAAGCAGCAATTTTTGTCCGATATGCCTGAAATTCAGCATGTAGTGTTTTGTTATGACTTTCAACAACTGTGCCATGTACAGTTCAAATCTGTCAAAAATCTGATATAGCTCCCGATCCCGATTTGATTTCTTGAGTCCTTACAAGACGCAATTTTTCTCCGATTTTGCTGAAATTTTGCATGCCCTGTTCCGTTATGACTTTCAACATTCGTGCCAAGTATGGTCCGGATCGGTACATAACCTGATATAGCTCCCATACAAACCGATCTCCCGATTTGACTCCTTGAGCTCTTAAAAGCCGCAATTGTTATCCGATTTGGCTGAAATTCAGCATTTAGTGTTCGGTGTTCTGTAACGACTTCCAAAAACTGTGCCAAATACGGTCCAAATCAGTCTCTAACCTGATATAGCTCCCAAGTAAACCGGTCTCTCGATCATCTTTGTTCTGTTCCTAGCTTTCATTATTGCTAGTTTGACAAAAGTTTGGTGTGTAGAATAAAATTATGCCCTTCAAATAAAAATAAATTTTTCCCGAAATCCATGGTGGTGGGTTTCGTAAGATTCGGCCCGGTCGAACTTAGAACGCTCTTACTTATTATACCCTACACCACTATTGTGGTACAGGGTATTATAACACCCAAAAGGAAGAGAGATAGACCCATTGATAAGTATATCGATCGACTCAGAATCACTTTCTGATTCGATTTAGCTATATCCGTCTGTCTGTCTGTCCGTCCGTCCGTCTGTTTGTCCATGTTATATTGTGTACAAACTAAAGGTCGCAGTTTTCATCCGATCGTCTTCAAATTTGGTAGAAGCGTGTTTTTCGGCCTAGAGACGAAGCCTATAGAAATAGGACAAAATCGGTTCAGATCTGGATATAGCTCCCCTATATATGTTCGTCCGATTTTCAGTAATAATGCAATAAAATGGTCATTTGTTTACCGATTCTCTCGAAATTTGGCAGGAAGGATTTTTATACGACTTTCGACATTAGTGGTGAATTTCATGGAAATCGGTTCAGATTTAGATATAGCTCTCATATATAACTAATGCTTGATTTTCACTCTTAGAGCCACTGCAAGCACATTTATTGACCAATCTTGCCAAAATATTGCGCAACGCTTTCCTCGATGACTACCACAATATTCATAGAGTATGGTCAAAATCGGTTCAGATTTAGATATAGCTCCCATATATATGTTCGTCCGATTTACAGTATTATTGCAATAAAATGGTCTTTTGTTAACCGATTTGCTCGAAATTTGGCAGGGCGGATTTTCTCTTATCTCTCAATATTACTGGTGAATTTCATGAAAATCGGTTCAGATTTAGATATAGCTCTCATATATGTATATCGCCCGATTTTAGCTTCTTGAGTCCCAGCAAGCGCATTTATTGACCAATCTTGCCAAAATTTTGCAAAGCGCTTTCCTCAACGACTCCCACAGTATCTGAGAAGTTTCCTCGAAATCGGTTCAGATTTAGATATAGCTCCCATATATATGTTCGTCCGATTTGCAGTAATATTGCAATAATATGGTCTTTTGTTAACCGATTTTCTCGAAATTTGGCAGGAGGGATTTTCTCTTAACTCTCTATATTACTGGTGACTTTCAGAGTAATCGGCTCAGATTAAAATATATCTGTCATATATGTATATAGACCGATTTTCACTTTAAGATCCACTGCATGCGCATTTATTGATACATCTTACCAAAATTTTGCAAAACGCTTTGCTCGACGACTACCACATTATCTGAGAATTTTGCTTGAAAACGGTTGAGAATTAGATATAGCTCCCATATATACGTTCGTCAGATTTTGGGTAATTTGCCATAACGTTGTCATTTTTCAACCGTAGTTTTTACAGTTTGAACATATTTGCTCGTTTTTTTCTAAGATTGTGACAACCGAACTTACCAATATCTGAAATATTTATCCCCTATAATAATGAGAGTTTGTACACATATCCACCACAAAGTACATCTTTTATATCTTCTTCTTAAAATAGTATCACAATAGGACCACATCAATAGCTCCAAAGAAACTAAGTCTTTAAGGCATTAACCAGTCGAATGGTATTTAACTAAAATAAATGATATTCAGTAAACAATTTCAACAGAAATGAGTAACATTCCCAAAATTTTCATTGAATCCTTCTTCCTTGCATTGCATCTTGTTTTCAACGAGTCATTTAGCCTACTCCGTTCGTTATTCATTTTACATTAGCAATCGTGCAATTAATTAAATTATGGTGTTAAGTGAACTTTACATTTGCGCCATCAATTTTACAGCTCCACGAAATATTATATCGACGTTACTTTATGTCAATTAGGGTCAAATGCATTTCACAGAAACTCACTTCCTGCATTCATTTCAACATTTTAAGTAAACCAAATACAGGCTTGAAAATTATGTTAGATGCATGTTTCTCAACACACTGTTAACCGCCAAGTACGTAGCAATACGGAGTTTGGGTATTAAGACTTAACATTTGTAAATTTTCCACTATAGGACGAGGAAAATTCAAATTTGTTTATTTTATTTCTACAACCTTCAAGCTTAATGCCCGATCTCTTGATATGCCTTTCGAGACGGCTATGGTCTTAAATTTTTTAGCTTGACCTTATTGTACTTTAGTCGTGTTATAGGTAAGGGGTATACAAATATGGATGTCAAATTCGTGCTGCACTTTCAAATCCCTTTAATTTGAGCCCCATATTGCCATGGCCGGCAAATATGAACCGCTTGAAAGGTGTTTTGGGGCAGGAGAGGCCACCGACACTTTACACTGAAAATAGATATAATATTCGATCTTTATTCCCTACGAAAATGAAGTTCAATTTAGGGCGTGCTTTAAGGCGTACCCCAAAACACTAGCTCCAAAATTGGATATCAAATTCGTTATCTACTCTCAAATACCTTTCATTTTAGTTCCATATTGTCATAATGGGTAAAATAACCCATTTGACATATCTTTAGGAGGAAAAGAGCCACCTAGACGTGAACGCAAATTTTAATGTAATATTCGTAATCTACTCCCTAATAACTTTTATTTGAGTCCCATATAGTCATGGTCGGCTAATATGCCTATTTGGGGTATTTGGGGTGGGCGACCTCCCATTACTTGGAACTAATGTTTTATGCCATATTTGTAATCTACTGCCTAATTCTTCTCATTTGAGTACCATATTAACATGAACTTTAAATATATCTGTTTAGAGAAGTTTTGTGGTTGGGGCGGCCTACTGGTTACTTGTACCCAAATTTTAATACCATTTTCCTTTTTCTGGTCTCAAATACCTTTCATTTGATCCCATTATTGTGCTCATCGGACCAAATTCAAATATGGGAGGCGTTTTTGGGGTAAGGGGGAGAGTCCGCCTCCACCCGATTTCTAAAAATTATATAGCCTGTGTTTCCTTCCAGACAAACGTACACAATCTATGAAAACTTTAAGAAAATCGGTTCAGCCGTTTTTGATTCTACGGAACAAACAAAAAAACCGAGTCCAAGATAGTCATGTTGGGTCATATGCCCATTTAAAGCCTTTTTGGAGGGAAAGGGACCCCCTATACTTCGATCTGATTTTGTATGCCAGATTCGTAATCTACTCCCAAATACCTTTCATTTGAGGCCCATATTGACATGAACGCCCAATATGTCTGTTTGGGGGAATTTTAGGGTTGGGGCGGCCCGACGGGTACTAAGATCCAAATTTTAATACCATATTCGTATTCTACTTTCCAATACCTTTCATTTGATACCCATATTGTCCCGATGGGTCCACTTTTGATTTTGAATTGTGTTTTTGGCATAAGGGGGTCCGTCCCCCTTCCGATATCGAAAAATTATATTGCCTATGTTTCCTTCCAGACAGACCTACACAATATGCGAAAGTTTCGAGAAAATCGGTTCTGCCGTTTTTTAGCCTATACGGTATCAACAAACCGAGTCCCATATATCCGTGTTTGGCTAATGTGCCCATTTTGGGCGTTTTTGTGGGGGTGGGGTGATCCCCGATACTTCGACATGAATTTGTATGCCAGATTCATCATCTACTCCCGCATACTTTTCATTTGATACCAATATTGTCCTTATCGGTCCACATTTGATTTTGAGTGGTGTTTTTGGGGTAACGGGGGAGGGTCCGCCCCCTTCCGTTATCAATAAATAATAAAGTCTATTCCAATTTCCTGACCATATTCGTAATCTACTCCCGAATACCTTTCATTTGAGTCCCATATTGTCATGATCGTCAAATAAATCTATTTTAAGGGATTTTGGGGCTGGGGCGGCCCGCCTGGTACTTGGACCCAACTTTTATGATGAATTTCGTACTCTACTCTTGAATACCTTTCATTTGAATCCCTTACTGTCCTGATCGGTCCACTTTTATTTTTGGGCAGTACTTTTAGGGTAAGGGGGAGGGTCCGCCCGTTCCCGATATCAAACAATCTGTGAAAGTTTCAAAGTAATCGGTACTTTTCGGTAAGAACTTTTGCGGTAAGTCGGAGGGTCCGCCCCCTCCCAATATCAAACAATTATATAGCCTATATTTCCGTCCAGACCAACCTATCTGTGAAAATTTCAAGGTAATCGGATCAGCCGTTTTTGAGTCTATAGGGAACAAACAAACAAACATACAAATAAACAAACACAAATTGATTTTTACATATAAGTAGATAACGTCTTTGTAATGATATCGCCCATGTTTCACTTCTAGTGTAGTACACTGCTCCTAAACTATATTCGAGTAGTATCATTGTGCACAAATATACAAGTAATGTCATAAGTATGCACTTTTGTGGGTGAAGCCATATTCGGAATTCAAGAATGCCCACACGTTTACGATACCAATGGGTAAGAATCTCTCCGTATTGCAGTCATGCAACAAAGGAAGCTGTAATGCATGCAATTGTTGCTCCGCTCAATGCCAAGATAAATCAACAGTTGGCAAAGGCTGCGTGGGACAAGGCGAACTTCAAACCCATACAAATGGGCTGCCTTAGCCAGCCAAGCACTTGGGCACGGATTTCCGCTTAGTCCAACTGCAGTAGCAGCTGCAGCAGCCGACGGTCAACACGTAGCCGGAAATTGGTATCCACCAGCAGCGACATGCCCAACGATGCAATAAATATAAAAGCATCAACAGCCAACACTTTAACAGAATGGAACCTTTTATGGAAAGTAAAGGTGAAATGAACGTATGGTCAATACGAAGGTAATTGACAAAGGCTAAGGTGATGATTAAAATACATATTGATGCAGAAAAGTTGCAGAACATTAAATCGAACTTCTTTTAGGTCGCAATATTTTAAATATGTTAAGAAGATTAATTCACAATTGAGGGAAGGCAAAAGTCGGACGATGCCGACTATATTTTACCCTACGGCTAGTGGAAATTGGGAGCTATATCCAAATCTAAACCGTTTTTGATAGTCTTCAGCGGCGGTATTCAGATGGGTTATAAAACAATCAGTATTACCAAATTTTGTTCAAAATTTCAATATCTACGGCTATATAAGTGCAACCAGATTACCAGATTATAGCAAATTACTCAAAAAATTTGGAAGCTATATCTATATCTGTGTCGACTTCGACCAAGCTCCTTAGATATTGTGATAGTCGTAGAGGATTGTGTACTTCTAAGACGATCCAGTTATATCCGTCCGTCCGTCTTAAAATTGAGCTAAAACTTTACACAGATTCTTTTGTACATAGGCTGTTAAAGTACGAAGATGGCAATATCGAACTATATCTTCATATAGCCCCCATATAGACCGATCCGCCGATTTAAAGTCTTAGGCCCATAAAACCAAATTTTATTATCCGATTTTGCTAAAATTTGGGACAGTGAATTTTGTTGGGCCACATGACATTATTTTTATACCCTCCACCATAGAATGGGGGGCATACTTATTTCGTCATTTTGTTTGTAACTACTCGAAATATTCGTTTGAGACCCCATAAAGTATATATATTCTTGATCGTCGTGACATTTTATGTCGATCTAGCCATGTCCGTCCGTCTGTCCGTCCATCTGTCCGTCCGTCTGTCCGTCCGTCTGTCCGTCCGTCTGTCCGTCCGCTGTCCGTCCGTCTGTCCGTCCGTCTGTCCGTCCGTCTGTCCGCCCGTCCGTCTGTCTGTCGAAAGCACGCTAACTTCCGAAGGAGTAAAGCTATTAGTGTAGGTCGGTTGGTATTGTAAATGGGCCATATCGGTCCATGTTTTGATATAGCTGCCATATAAAACGATCTTGACTTCTTGAGCCTCTAGAGTGCGCAATTCTTATCCGATTGGGATGAATTTTAGCAAGAAGTATTTTGTTATGATATCCAACAACTGTGCCAAGTATGGTTCAAATCGGTTCATAACCTGATATAGCTGCCATATAAACCGATCTTGGGTCTTGACTTCTTGAGCCTCTAGAGGGCGCAATTCTTATCCTATTGGTATGAAATTTTGCACGTAGTATTTTATTCTTACTTTCAACAACTGTGTCAAATAAGGTTCAAATCGGTTCATAACCTGATATACCTGCCATATAAACCAATCTCGGATCTTGACTTCTTGAGCCTCTAGAGGTCGCAATTATTATCCGATTTGCCTGAAATGTACGACGGATTCTCTCATGACCATCAACATACGTGTTTATTATGGTCTGAATCGGTCTATAGCCCGATAAAGCTCCCATATAAATCGATCTCTCTATTTCTTGAGCCCCCAAAGGGCGCAATTCTTATTCGAATTGGCTGACATTTTACACAGGTCTCCAACATATAATTTAATTGTGGTCCAAACCGGACCATATCTTGATATCGCTCTAATAGCAGAGCAAATCTTTTCATATATCCTTTTTTGCCTAAGAAGAGATGCCGGGAAAAGAAATCGACAAATGCGATCCATGGTGGAGGGTATATAAGATTCGGCCCGGCCGAACTTAGCACGCTTTTACTTGTTCAATTTGGCCCCGATCAGTCTAGATAGGGTTATAGCTGCCATATAGACCGATCTCTCGATTTAAGGTCTTGGGCCCATAAAAGAAGCATTTATCGTCCGATTTTTACGATATTTGGGACAGTGACTTGTGTTAGGTTCTTCAATATATTTCTGCAATGTGGCTCAGATCGGTCCAGATTTGAATATAGCAGCCATATAGACCGATCTCTCGCTTTAAGGTTTTGGGTCCATAAAGGCCGCATCTATTGTCCGATGTCGTCGAAATGTGGGATATTGAGTTGAGTTAGGGCCTTCGACATTCATCTTTACTTTGGCCCCGATCGGTACAGATTTGAATATAGATGCCATATGATCGGTCTATATGGCATGAATGAATATAGAATTCAAATCTGTCTCGATTTAAATCGTTGGGCCTAAAAAAGGCGCAATAATTCATCGATTGTGCCTAAATCTAGACCGATCTGGGCCAAATGGAAGAAGGATATTGAAAAGCCTAACACAACTTGCAGTCCCAAAATTCAGCAAAATCGGATAATAAATGTGGCTTTTATTGGCCTAAGAACCTAAATCGGCGAATCGGTCTGTATGGGGGCTATAACAAAATATAGTTCGATATAGCCCATCTGCGAACTTAACCTGCTTATGGACAAAAAAAAGAATCTGTGCAAAGTTTCAGCTCAATATCTCAATTTTTGAAGACTGTAGCGTGATTTCAACAGACAGACGGACAGACGGACGGACATGGCTAGATCGTCTTAGATTTTTACGCTGATCAAGAATATATATATACTTTATACGGTCGGAAATGGATATTTCGATGTGTTGCAAACGGAATGACAAAGTGAATATACCCCCATCCTTCGGTGCTGGGTATAAAAATGGATTTGTGTTTGTTTATTTGTGTTCCCCGTATAGACTCAAAACCGATTTTCTCGAAATTTTCACTGAAGGTGCTTAATGATACCGTGGTGAAAATAGGGTACTACATTTTTTTTGATATCTGAAGGGGGGCGGACCCTCCCCCTTACCCTAATTTTCAGAAACGCCAGATCTCGGAGATGGGTGATGCGATTTAAGCGAAACTTTGTGTGCTCTCATATAGTACCCTAAAAATAAAAACTTGGTATCCAAATTTCGGATGGGGTACCTAGGGGGGCCGCTCCACCCTAAAACCTATCAAACATATATTTAGACCAATCACGGCAATATTGGACTCAAATGAAAGGTATTTAGGATAAGAAAACGTATCTGATATCCAATTGTCGAACCAAGTGCTAGGGGGACCACCCCAAACCCCAAAACAACCCTAAATCGGACATATTTACCGACCATGGCAATATGGGACTCAAATGAAAGGTATTTGCGAGTAGAATTCGAATCTGATATCCAACTGTGGGACCACGTTTCTGGGGGTCCACCCCTTCCCCAAAACACCCCCCAAACAGGACTTATTTACTGACCTTGGGAATATGGGGCTTAATTAAAAGGTATTTGAGTGAAGAATTCAAATCTGATATCCCCCCCCCACAACACCACCCAACCCCCAAAACACCCCTAAATAAGACATATTTACCGATCATGGCAATATGGGACTCAAATGAAAGGTATTTGTGGGTAGAATACGAATCTGATATCAAAATTCGGGAAAAGTGTCTATGGGGCCACCCCACCCCCACAACACAACCCAAATATGACGTAGTTGCTGACCATTGCATCATGGGGCTCAAATAATTGGTATTTTAAAGAAGAACACGAATGTGATATATTTTTTTAGGGCCAAGTCACTGAGTGGCCGCCCCATCCCCCAAAACACCCCACAAACCGGACATGTTTGCCGACTATGGAAATATGGGGCTCAAATGAAAGGTATTTGGGAGTAGAGCACGAGTCTGATGTCAACATTCGCGACCAATTGTCTAGAGGACGTCTCACTCTCATTATAAACCATCTATAGGACCTATTTTCTCACCATGAGAATATGGAGCTCAAAGACAGTGGAGCACGATATTGACAGTTTTTAAGACCAACACCCAAATCGAACATATTTGCTAACTATTGAGTTTATTTGTGATTAGAAAGCGAATTTGATATCCAAATTTGGGGCCAAGTGTTTGGCCCCCTTAAACCAATGACAATATGGGGTTCAAATAAATGATATTTGAAAGTAAAGCACGATGCTGAAGTTTGGGCGACAACCCCACTCCCCAAATTACTCCTAAATCGACCATCTCAATGTGGGCATCAAATGAAAGGTATTTGAGAAAGGTATGGAGGAGTAGAGCACGAAATTGATACCCACTTTCGGGACCAATTTTCTATATATTAATTCGACCACTATCGTGATTTCGACAGACGGACGGAGGGACATGGATAGATCGACTCAGAATGTCGAGGCGATCAAGAATATATATACTTTATGGGGTCCTAGGTCAATATTTCGAGGTGTTACAAACGGAATGACTAGTATACCCCCATCCTATGGTGGTGGGTATAAAAATTGTATTTGAAGGGTAGTTGTAGGGTTTTATAGACTCGGCACGACCCGACCGTTGCCTTTTGTTACTGTTGTTCTTTTTTTTTGTTTTTGAAAAAGCTGTAACATTTTTGAAATGCTAAGATGTGTAACCATGCAGTGTAAATGCATTTTTCATTCAATTTCACGCATGCTGCGTGCGTTGAAAAGTAATTTTATCGCACTATGAAATTCCCAAAGCTAATTTTTATCAAATAAATGCAAAAACACTCGGTGCATTCAAAAGACATACATCGCTGAATTGTTAATAAAGGGAATTCACATGAAGGAGTTTTACAAAGACAAAGAAGTAAAAGCGAGCTAAGTTCTGCCGGGCCGAATCTTATATACCCTCCTCCATACAACGCATTTGTCAGGTTCTTTGCCCAGTATGTCTTTATGTGCAAATAAAGGATAAACGGGTGTGAACTGCTATGCTATTAAAGCTATTATGGACCAATTCGGGGCATACTTGGTTAGGATGTTGGAGACCATGGTAGAAGTCATTGTGCAATATTTCAGTCAATTTGCAAAATTTCTGTCAACTTGCAAAATTTTAGCGGATAAGAATTGCGGCCTTATGGGGCGCATTTTGGCACATCTGTTGAAAGTCGTAGAAAACTTCATAGTACTTTATCAAGTTTTAAGCCGATTAAAGCCATACTTGGAACGTATATTGAAGGTCATAGAAGTCATGGCGCAAAACTTCTGCCAAATCGGATAAGAATTGCGCCCAATGGAGGCTTAAGAAGTCAAAATGTGAAATCGGTTTATATCCGAGCTATATGAAAAGTTGGTTCGATATGGCCCATTTACAATCCCAACTTACACTAATACTAAGTATTTGTGCAAAATTTGCATGCTTTCGACAGACAGACGGCCGGGCGGAACGATGAACGGATATGGTTAGATTGACGTAAAATGTAATGACGAATAAGAATATGTACACTTTACTGGGTCTAAGACAAATAATTCGATGTACTACAAACAGAATGACGAAATTATTATACCCGCATAATATGGTCGTAGGTATAACAAGTAAAATAGTGCTAAGTTCGGCCGGGCCGAATCTTATATACCCTCCACCATGGATCGCATTTGTCGAGTTCTTTTCCCGGCATCTCTTCTTAGGCAAAAAAGGATATAACAAAAGATTTGCTCTGCTATTAGAGCAATATCAAGACATGGTCCGGTTTGGACCACAATTAAATTATATGTTGGAGACCTGTGTAAAATGTCAGCCAATTCGAATAAGAATTTCGCCCTTTGGGGGCTCAAGAAGTAAAATAGAGAGTTCGATTTATAAGGGAGCTGTATCGGGCTATAGACCGATTCAGACCATAATAAACACTTATGTTGATGGTCATGAGAGAATCCGTCCTACAAAATTTCAGGTAAATTGGATAATAATTGCGACCTCTAAAGGCTCAAGAAGTCAAGATCCCAGATCGGTTTATATGGCAGCTATATCAGGTTTATGAACCGATTTGAACCTTATTTGACACAGTTGTTGAAAGTAAGAATAAAATACGTTATGCAAAATTTCAGCCAAATCGGATAGGAATTGCGCCCTCTAGAAGCTCAAGAAGTCAAGTCCCCAGATCGGTTTATATGGCAGCTATATCAGGTTATGAACCGATTTGAACCATACTTGACACAGTTGTTGGATATCATAACAAAACACGTCGGGCAAAATTTCATTCCAATCGGATAAGAATTGCGCCCTCTAGGGTCTCAAGAAGTCAAGTCCCCAGATCTGTTTATATGGCAGTTATATCAAAACATGGACCGATATGGCCCATTTACAATCCCAACCGACCTACACTAATAAGAAGTATTTGTGCAAAATTTCAAGCGGACAGCTTTACTCCTTCGGAAGTTATCGTGCTTTCGACAGACAGACGGACGGACGGACCCCATCTTATGGTGGTAGGTATAACAAGTAAAAGCGTGCTAAGTTCGGCCGGGCCGAATCTTATATACCCTCCACCATGGATTGCATTTGTCGAGTTCTTTTCCCGGCATCTCTTCTTAGGCAAAAAAAGGATATAAGAAAAGAGTTGCTCTGCTATTAAAACGATATCAAGATATGGTCCGGTTCGGACCACAATTAAATTATATGTTGGAGACCTGTGTAAAATTTCAGCCAATTCGTATAAGAATTGCGCCCATTGGGGCTCACGAAGTAAAATAGAGAAAACGATTTATATGGGATCTGTATCGGGCTATAGACCGATTCAGACCATAATAAACACGTTTGTTGATGGTCATGAGAGGATCCGTCGCACAAAATTTCAGGCATATCGGTAATAATAATTGCGACTTCTAGGGGTCAAGAAGTCAAGATCCCAGATCGGTTTATATGGCAGCTATATCAGGTTATGAACCGATTTGAACCTTATTTGACACAGTTGTTGAAAGTAAAAATAAAATACGTCATGCAAAATTTCAGCCAAACCGGATAGGAATTGCGCTCTCTAGAAGCTCAAGGAGTCAAATCCCCAGATCTGTTTATATGACAGCTATATCAGGTTAAGGACCGATTTCAACCATACTTGGCACAGTTGTTGGATATCATAACGAAATACTACGTGCCAAAAATTCATTTAAATCGGATAAGAATTGCGCACTCTAGAGGCTCAAGAAGTCAAGACCCAAGATCGGTTTATATGGCAGCTATATCAGGTTATGGACCGATTTAAACCATACTTGGCACAGTTGTTGGGTATCATAACAAAACACGTCGTGCGAATTTCCATTTCAATAGGATAAGAATTGCGCCCTCTAGAGGCTCAAGAAGTCAAGACCCAAGATCGGTTTATATGGCAGCTATATCAGGTTATGAACCGATTTGAACCATACTTGGCACAGTTGTTGAATATAATAACAAAACACGTCGTGCAAAATTTCATTCCAATCGGATAAGAATTGCGCACTCTAGAGGCTCAAGAAGTCAAGACCCAAGATCGGTTTATATGACAGCTATATCAGGTTATGGACCGATTTGAACCATACTTGGCACAGTTGTTGGATATCATAACAAAACACGTCGTGCAAAATTTTATTTCAATCGGATAAGAATTGCGCCCTCTAGAGGCTCAAGAAGTCTAGACCCAAGATCGGTTTATATGGCAGCTATATCAGGTTATGGACCGATTTGAACCATACTTAGCACAGTTGTTGGATATCATAACAAAACACGTCGTGCAAAATTTCATTTCAATCGGATAAGAATTGCGCCCTCTAGAGGCTCAAGAAGTCAAGACCCAAGATCGGTTTATATGGCAGCTATATCAAAACATGGACCGATATGGCCCATTTACAATACCAACCGACCTACACTAATAAGAAGTATTTGTGCAAAATTTCAAGAGGCTAGCTTTACTCCTTCGGAAGATAGCGTGCTTTCGACAGACAGACGGACGGACGGACGGACGGACGGACGGACGGACGGACGGACGGACAGACGGACGGACATGGCTAGATCGACATAAAATGTCACGACGATCATGGGGTCTCAGACGAATATTTCGATTAGTTACAAACAAAATGACGAAATTAGTATACCCCCCATCTTATGGTGGAGGGTATAAAAATACCCAGAACAAGTAACAGCGTGCTTAGTTCAGCCGGGCCGAGTCTTGGGAACCCAACACAAAGGATTCTGCTAAAATATGAGAGGTATATTTGGACGGTACTTCGCACAACTGTTGGAAGTCACAACGGAACACTACATGCTAAATTTCAGTTAAATCTGACAAACATTGCGCCTTCCAGGGGCTCAAGAAGTCAAATCGGGAGATCGAATTATATGGGAGCTATATCAGGTTATAGACTGATTTGGACGGTACTTGCCACAGTTCTTGGGAATCATAGCAGAACATTATGTGCAAAATTCCAGCCAAATCGGACGAAAATTGCGACTTCCAGGGGCTCAAAAAGTCAAATCGGGCGATCGGTTTGTATAGGAGCTATATCAGATTATTGACCGATTTGAACGGTACTTGACACAGTTCTTGGAAGTCATAATGGAACACAGTGTTCAAAATTTCTGCCAAATCGGATGAAAATTGAGGCTTTCAGGGACTCAAGAAGTCCACCGGGCGATCGGTTTATATAGGAGCTATATCAGATTATTGACCGATTTGGACGGTACTTGACACAATTCTTGGAAGTCATAATGGAACACAGTGTTCAAAATTTCAGCTAAATTGGATGAAAATTGGGGCTTTCAGGGACTCAAGAAGTCAAATCGGGACATCGGTTTATATGGGAGCTACATCAGGTTATTGGCCGATGTGGACCTTACTTGGCACAGTTGGTGGAAGTCATAACAGAACACTATGTGCAAAATATCAGCCAAATCGGACAAAAATTTCGGCATCCAGGGGCTTAAGAACTGAGAACGGGTGATCGGTTCATATGGGAGCTATATCTAAATCTAAACCGATATGGCCCAATAATAAGTATCTGTGCAAAATTTCAAGCGGATAGCTTTATGCGTTTGATCACTATCACGGTTTCGACAGACGGACGAACGGACGGATTGACATGGCTAGATCTAATCAGAATGTCGAGAGGATCAAGAATGGGTTGCCCAAAAAGTAATTGCGGATTTTTCGAATAGTCGGCGTTGACAAATTTTAAGCAAATTTTAAGCATTAATCGAATTGGATCGTCATTTAACTGAGTGTGAGATAGGAGAGAAGTTAAATATACCAAAATCAGTCTTGGACTGGTGAAAAAGCTTGATATTTGGGTACCACATGTATTGAAAGAAATTCATTTAACAAACCGGATCAACGCTTGTGATATGCACCTTAAACGCAATGAATTCGATCCGTTTGTGTGGTATATTTTGAGCTGCTTCCAAGGAACCAAACGATTAATTCGGATGTTCACTGTCAACAATTGGACAAATTGAATACAGCCATCAAGGAGAAGCGACCAAAATTGGTCAATCGTAAAGGTGTCATATTTCACCAGGACAACGCTAGACCGCACACATCTTTGGTCATTCGCCAAAAAATGAGTGAGCTTGGCTGGGAACATTTGATGCATCCACCATATAGCCCTGACCTTGCACCATCAGGCTACCATTTATTTCGATCTTTGCAGAACTCCTTAAATGGTAAAACTTTCGGCAATGATGAGGCTATAAAATCGCACTTGGTTCAGTTTTTTGCAGATAAAGCCTAGAAGTTCTATGAGCGTGGAATACTAAATTTGCCAGAAAGATGGCAAAAGGTTATCAAACAAAATGGCAATTATATATTTGATTAAAGTTCATTCTAAGATTTATTAAAAATGCATTTACTTTCTCTTAAAAAATCCGCAATTACTTTGTGGGCAACCCAATACTTTATGGGGTCCCAGATCAATATTTCGAGGTGTTACAAATGGAATGGCTTGATTAGTATACCCCCATTCTATGGTGGTGGGTATAACAACCAAACTATTCCAAGAAAATATTAGCAAAAATCCAGGGATGGGAGTATATATTTGGTGCGGCCTTGTATGTATGCTCTTTAGGATTTTCCTAGGCTTTTATCTTCTCCAGTTTTCACAATAATTTTTCAATTGTCTGGAAACTTATTCCTTTGTAACTCAACTGGGATAGTACCTAACACAATATTCAAACAATTGGCAAATCGCATTTTAATTGTAAACCAAGTCAAATCTTAAAGGTATGCTTACATAATACAATTAAAATAAGCCTCCCCCCATTAAATGGCAAATCTATAAATTCCAATAGCCTCCTTCCTTTTTCCGGAAGGTACCTTGTACCGACAAAGCCATTGTGTGGCACGTAATTAAAATGCATTAATACTAACCATCTGGTTTGGCGTTTGGTGGTTTCTCATTGCCCCGTTCGTGCGTATTGAACGTGAACCCAAGCATTGACCATTCATGGCTGTGATGGCGGTTTCCGTTTCCTGCAAAGGATACAAAAAAAAGAGCAAATAAGGGGAAATAAATATTCAACAACAACAGCAAAAGCAACGACAACGGCAACAACAGCAACAAAAAATAAGGAAAGCCAAGTCAATTCAAACTACAATGGGACGATATAATGTAAAACGTACATCCGGCTTTTTTTCACATAAAATACGAGGAAAAAACGGTTTAGAGTTCTTTTTTTCTTTCCTTCTTCTCATTTATATTAAAGCTTATCTATTGTTAATGTTGTTGTTATTTTTAATATCCTAAGTCTGTTACCCTTTCATTTCCGTTTTCATTTTCGGTTCCCTTTTTTTTTTTGTTATTACAAAAATCCTTGTAAATAAAATTGGTCTACAAGTGGGCTGGAGTTCATATTTGGCACATTTAAAAGCTAGCCAAACAAGATGTATATAAATTTGGATTCATTTTGCTACTATTTTGCTTCGTAAGAAAGCACTTAGCTTTTAGCACAGCATTTATTGGTGGCAAAATTAGATAATGGAAAAAATTTTGGATATTGAGGTACTTACAAGGAAGGAACCAGAGTTTGCTGCTGATGTTTTTATTTACCCCCAACATCTTCTCCTTATATATAACAAGCAAGAGCGTGCTAAGTTCGGCCGGG
Organism: Stomoxys calcitrans; assembly: GCF_963082655.1. Lineage (NCBI taxonomy): Eukaryota > Metazoa > Arthropoda > Insecta > Diptera > Muscidae > Stomoxys > Stomoxys calcitrans. Next base: position 114,449,375 of record NC_081553.1, read on the forward strand.
CCGAATCTTATGTACCCTCCACCATTGATCGCATTTGTCGAGTTCTATGCGCGGTATCTCTTTTTAGACAAATAATAATAATTGAATAAGAACTGTTATCCTATTGGAGCTATATCAAGTTATAGTCCGATTTGGACCATAATTGAATGCTGATTGACATTGTAGAAGTCATTGTGTAATATTTCAGTTCATTCGGATAAAAATTGCGCCTTGTAAGGGCTCAAGAAGCAAAATCGGGAGATAGGTTTATATTGGAGCTGTATCAAGCTATTGATCGATTCAGACCATACTAGACACGTATATTGAAGGTCATGAGCGAAGGCCTTGTACAAAATTTTAGTTAAATCGGATGAGAATTGCGCCCTCTATATGTTCGAGAAGTCAAGATCCCAGATCGGTTTATATGGCAGCTATATCAGGTTCTATATCGATTTAGACCATACTTAGCACAGTTATTGGAAGTCATAACAAAACACCTCATGCAAAATTTAAGCCAAATCGGATAAGAATTGCACCATCACTTGGCTCAAGAAGTCAAGATCCCAGATCGGTTTATATGACAGCTATACCAGATTATGAACCGATTTGAACCATACTTGGCAAAATTGTTGGATATCATAACAAAATACGTTGTGCAAAATTTCATTCCAATCGGATAAGAATTGCGCACTCTAGAGGCTCAAGAAGTCTAGACCCAAGATCGGTTTATATGGCAGCTATATCAGGTTATGGACCGATTTGAACCATACTTGGCACAGTTGTTGGATATCATAACAAAATACGTCGTGCAAAATTTCATTCCAATCGGATAAGAATTGCGCACTCTAGAGACTCAAGAAGTCAAGACCCAAGATCGGTTTATATGGCTGCTATATCAGGTTATGGACCGATATGGCCCATTTACAATGCCAACCGACCTACACTAATAAGAAGTATTTGTGCAAAATTTCAAGAGACTAGCTCTACTCCTTCGGAAGTTAGCGTGCTTTCGACAGAGAGACGGACGGACGGACGGACAGACGGACGGACAGACGGACGGACAGACGGACGGACAGACGGACGCACATGGCTAGATCGACATAAAATTTCGCGACAATCAAGAATATATATACTTTATGGGGTCTCAGACGTATATTTCGAGTAGTTACAAACAGAATGACGAAATTAGTATACCCCCCATCCTATGGTGGAGGGTATAAAAATCAATTTGTGTTTCTTTGTTTGTTTGTATGTTTGTGTGTTCCTTATAGAATCAGAAACAGCTGAACCGATTTTCTTGAAATTTTCACAGATGGTGAAAATCTCGGAGATGGGTGGTGCGAAATTTTGTGTGCTCTCATATAGTACCCTAAAAATAAAAATTTGGTATCCAAATTTCGGATGGGGTACCTAGGGGGCATGCCCTCCCTAAAACCTACCAAACATAATTTGACCAATCACGACAATATGGGACTTAAACGAAAGGTATTGAAGATAAGAAAACATATCTGATATCCATTTGTCGAACCAAGTGCTAGGGGGACCACCCCAACCCCCAAAACACCCCTAAATCGGACATATTTACCGACCATGGCAATATGGGACTCTAATGAAAGGTATTTGCGAGTAGAATTCGAATCTGATATCCAACTGTGGGACCACGTTTCTGGGGGTCCACCCCTTCCCCAAAACACCCCCCAAACAGGACTTATTTACTGACCTTGGGAATATGGGGCTTAAATTGATAGTAGAATACTAATCAGATATCCAAATATGGGACCAAGTGTTTGGGGGGCCGCCTCTTACCAAAAACATCACCCAAAGGGGACAAATTTACGACCATAGCAATATGGGGCTCAAATGAAAGGTCTTTGGGAGTAAAGCACGAATTTGATATCAATAATCGGGAAAAGTGTCTATGGGGCCACCCCACCCCCACAACACCACCCAAATATTAAGTATTGGGTTGCCCAAAAAGTAATTGCGGATTTTTCAAATAGTCGGCGTTGTGACTCTGTAATTGCATTCTTTCTTCTGTCAGTTATCAGCTGTTACTTTTAGCTTGCTTTAGAAAAAAGTGTAAAAAAAGTATATTTGATTAAAGTTCATTCTAAGTTTTATTAAAAATGCATTTACATTCTTTTAAAAAATCCCCAATTACTTTTTGGGCAATAGTTTCTAACAATTGCAATATGAGGCTCATATAAGAGGGGTTTTAAAGTGGAACACGTATCCGATATATATTTGCAAGGCCAACTCACTGAGTGGCCGCCGATCCCCCTAAACACCCCCCAAGTCAGCCATGTTTGTCAACTATGAAAATACGGGGCTCAAATTAAAGGTATGTGGAAGTAGATCACATATCTGATACATGAGGGGCCAACTGTCTAGCGGATGTCCCACCACCATAACAACCCCCAAATAGGACGTATTTGCTCACCAAGACAATTTGGGTCTTAAAGAGAGTGGAACTAAATATTCATAGTTTTTAGGGCCAATACCCCAAACCGGACATATTTGCTGACTTTTGCAATAAGCAGTTGAAATGAGATTAGAAAACGAATTTGATATCCATTTTTGAGGGCAATGGCAATATGGGGTTCAAATTAATGATATATGAGAATAGAGCACGTTGCTGATATATTTTCCGGGCTTAGTGTTTGGGGTGACCACCCCACTCCCCAAAACACCCCTAAATCGGGCATATTTACTGACCATGATAATGTTGGGCTTAAATGAAAGGTATTAGGGGGTAGAGCAAGAATTTATATCCATTTTCGGGACCAATTTTCTGGGGGTCTACCCCTTTCACAAAATACCCCACAAACAACAATTTTTTTAGTGACCATCGCAATATGGGGCTCAAATAAAGGTATTTGGGAGTAGAATACGAATTTGATATCCAAATGTAGGACCCTGTATTTAGGGCATCACCGCGTTCCCAAAACTCCCCCAAAGGGAAAAAAATTTTCGACCATGCCAATATGTGGCTCAAATGAAAGGTATTTGAGATTAGAAAACGAATTGGATAACCTATTTTGGGGCCATGTGTTTGGGGACGCCTCATCCTGTAAACTCTTCTTACGCCAATGACAATATGGGGTTTAAATAAAAGGTATTTGAGAGAAGAGCACGATGCTAATATTTTTTCAGGGCCACGTTTCTTAGGAACCTCCTCTCTCCCGAAAACACCCCTAAATCAGACATCATGAGAATATCCGGCTGAAATGAAGTATTTTATGAATGGAGTACACCTTACATCCAAACTTAAATTCGTAGACCAATAAAGATCATATGGGATTCAGATAAAGGCACTTATATTGTTAAACTGTTAGTCAAGCGATATACTATTTTCGTCGCATGGTATTTCACTAAAAGCTCTTTAATTGTCGAAAATAAATATTCTAAGGAAATTTGTTCCATATAAAGTAAAAGAAGGCGCAGCGGAGCGGGCCCAGGTCAGCTAGTAATGCAATAAAACGGTCATTTGTTAACCGATTCTCGATTCGAAATTTTTTGGGAAGGATTTTTTTTACGATTCTCGACATTAGTGGTAAATTTCATGGAAATCGGTGCAGATTTAGATATAGCTCTCATATAAATATATCGCCCGATTTTAACTCCTACAGCCACTACAAGCACATTTATTGACCAACCTTGCCAAAATATTGCACAACGCTTTCCTCAACACCTACCACAATATACATAGAGTTTGGTCAAAATCGTTTCAGATCTGAATATAGCTCCCATATATATGTTCGTCCGATCATTTGTTAACCGATTCTCTTAAAATTTGTTGAGAAGGATTTTTTTATGACTCTCGACATTACTGGTGAATTTCATAGAAATCGGTTTAGATTTAGATATAGCTGCCATATATGTATATCGCCAGATATTCACCCCAGGAGCCGCTGCAAGCGCATTTATTGACTAATTTTGCCAAAATTTTGCACAACGCTTTCCTCGATGACTACCACATTATCTGAGAAGTTTACTCGAAATCGGTTCAGAATTAAATATAGCTCCCATATACACGTTCGTCAGATTTTGGGTAATTTGGTACAATGTTGTCATTTGTCAACCGTAGTTTTTACAGTTTGAACATATTTGCTTGCCGAGGTCATCAAAATTGGTTCAGAATTGGATATAGGTCCCACATTGTACTTAAAGGGTAGGTGTAGGGTATTATATAGTCGGCACCGCCTGACTTTTGCCCTTCCTTACTGGTTTTTAATATCCTTGTCAAAATTTGAACTAACGTGTTCAGCGTCTTGCATCGGTTGTCTAGAATAAAGGCTGCGCCATTGTCGAGTAGAGGTTAACATGGATGCTTGATTTCGAATCCTGGCGAAAGCGGCAGAAAAAAATGTTCAGCCATCCCCACACAAATCTTCTGCAATCATGGAAAAGTTCTCCCATTTAGCTTCAACATATATACGACATTGAATACTGTCATTGAGATAAGCATTCCTGCTGTTGCTTAATGGAATTTGCCTTCTATAGAGAGATATCTCCTATTTCATTTCTAATTTGATTTCATTCAAGCTAGCTGACATTTAGATCATTTAACTATTTTGTTGATTTTACCACTTCGCATAACATATGAATTTCTTTGATAGATATTTCCAATTACCTTTTATTTAGCTTGTAAAAAAAATTTCATATGTTAAGGACCAATGATCCATCATATTAAGGCAGAATGCTATTGAATAATGTATCCACTAGGTCTTTAGCAAAGATTTACAAAGTTTAGGCTGCTAGATTCGCATTTCCATTCGAATTTTTTTTTGCCATACCGGTTTAACCATTACAACTCTCAATGCATCACACCGGCCCTTTGTATGGTTGTAAGTACGCCTGCGGTAACAGAGTACATATTAAAGAGCACGACGACGAGTGCAACGTTTTCATACTGTTTTCCATTTTCCTCCTGTGCGAGGAAGGGCATCGAAAATTATAATTTCAATTTCACATAAAAGGTAATTCGTGCGAATCAAACGTGATTCATGTCGAAATGATTGCGAATGCCACAACCATTGAATTGCATTGTGAATCCGAGTACATGTCCTTGCGCTTGCATATGCATTTGCTTCTGTATGTGCACTGCAAACATTTGCGATTGCCAAATAATCTTCCGCGAATCTTTCACGATGCATACATAAAATTGTGCATAAAATAGATGAACCTTTCGAAGTCAAAACGCACAGATTGGTGGTATGCATTGATATCGAGGGATCGAGGGGGCATTTAATAATAAGCGGGGCGAAACATTGATCCAATCCTTAAACCAGTTCCAGGCGGCCCGGTCCTTAGAAACTGGATAAACCGTATACTTAGGAACAGGTGGATAATTATTGGATTACATGAAATGAAAAAAGAAAAAAAAGTGGCACAGGGCGCGCCACAGGGGGCCTTTTATCGCCACTGCTATCGGTGACCGCCATAAATTAACTATTACGGATGCTGACACTGGACGGATTTGAACCCCTCCGCAGCGCAGACGACGAATCAGCTTACCAAAAAGGCCGAAAGGGTATTGCAGATAGCATAGGGCTGGGCTAGACCTAATGGTCCCAATGTTAATCCAAACAAGTAAAAGCGTGCTAAGTTCGGCCGAATCTTATATACCATCCACCATGGATCGCATTTGTCGAGCTCTTGCCACTGTATCTCGGTAGGATAAAAAATCACGGTAGGATAAAAGAAAAGAATTGCTATATTATTGGAACAATATCAAGTTATGGTTCATTTCGGACCATAATTGAACTGAATATTGGAGGTCATTGTGTAAAATTTGAGCCAAATATAGTAAGGATTACGCAGTTTAGGGCTGAAGAAGTAAAATAGGGAGATCGATTTATAGGGGAGCTGTATTAGGCTATAAACCGATTCGTGCCATATTCGACACGTATGTTAAAGGTCAGAAGACGTTGTACAAAATTTTAGCCAAATCGGATAATACTTGCGCCCTTTAGAGGCTCAAGTAAAGACCCCAGATCGGTTTATATGGCAGCTATATCTAGTTATGGACCTATTTGAAATATTCTTAGCACAGTTGTTGAGAGTTACCTCATGCACAATTTCAGCTAAATCGGAAAATAATTGCGCCCTCTAGTGGCTCAAGAAGTCAAGACCCCAGATCGGTTTATATGGCAGCTATATCAGGTTATGGACCGATTTAAACCATACTCAGCGCAGTTGTTGGACGTCACAACAAAACACCTCATGCAAAATTTCAGATAAGAATTGTGCCCTCTAGCGGCTTAAGAAGTCAAGATCCCAGATCGGTTTATATGGCAGCTATATCAGGTTATGGACCGATTTGAACCATACTCAGCGCAGTTGTTGGACGTCACAACAAAACACCTCATGCAAAATTTCAGCCAAATCAGATAAGAATTGTGCCCTCTAGCGGCTTAAGAAGTCAAGATCCCAGATCGGTTTATATGGCAGCTATATTAGGTTATGGACCGATTTGAACTATTCTCATCACAGTTGTTGGAAGTTAAAACAAAACACCTCATGCAAAATTTCATCTAAATCGGATAATAATTACGCCCTCTAGAGACTCAAGAAGTCAAGACCCCAGATCGGTTTATATGGCAGCTATATCAGGTTATGGAACGATTTCAACCATACTCAGCACAGTTGTTGGAAGTCATAACAAAACACCTCATGCAAAATTTCAGCCAAATTAGATAAGAATTGTGCCCTCTAGCGGCTCAAGAAGTCAAGACACCAGATCGGTTTATATGGCAGCTATATCAGTCATAACAAAACACCTCATGCAAAATTTCAGCTATATAGGATAATAATTGCGCGCTCTAGAGGCTCGAGAAGTCTAGACCCCAGATCGGTTTATATGACAGCTATATCAGGTTATGAACCGTTTTGAATATTTCTTAGCACAGTTGTTGAAAGTCATAACAAAACACGTTGTGCAAAATTTTAGCCAAATCGGATAGGAATTGCGCACTCTAGACGTTCTAGACGCTCAAAAAGTCAAGACCCCACATAGGTTTATATGACAGCTATATCAGGTTATGGACCATACTCAGCACATTTGTTGGAAGTCATACAAAACACTCCGTGCAAAATTTCAGCCAAATCGGATAATAATTGTGGCCTCTAGCGGCTCAAGAAGTCAAGATCCGATCTCAAGAAGTCCAGATCCCAGATCGGTTAATATGGCAGCTATATCAGGTTATTGACCGATTTGAACCATACTCAGCATGGTTATTGCAAATCATAACAAAACACCTCGTGCAAAATTTCAGCCAAATCGGATAATAATTGTGTCCTCTTGTAGCTTAAGAAGTCAAGACCCCAGATCGGTTTATATTGTAGCTTTACCAGGTTATGGACCGATTTGAACTATTCTTAACACAGTTGTTGGAAGTCATATCAAAACACGTCATGCGAAATTTCAGCCAAATCGGATGAGAATTGCGCACTCTAGACGCACAAGAAGTCAAGACCCCAGATCGGCAGTTATATCAGGTTATGGACCGATTTCAACCCTACTCAGCACAGTTGTTGGAAGTCATACAAAATTTCAGCCAAATCGGATAAGAATTGTACCCTCTAGCGGCTTAAGAAGTCAAGACCCAAGATCGATTTATAGGGCAGCTATATCAAAACATGAACCGATTTGGCCCATTTACAATCCCAACCGACCTACACTAATAAGAAGTATTTGTGCAAAATTTCAAGCGGCTAGCTTTACTTCTTCGAAAGTTAGCGTGCTTTCGACAGACAGACGGACGGACAGACGGACGGACATGGCTAGTTCGACTTAAAATATCATGACGATCAAGAATATATATACTCTATGGGATCTTAGACGAATATTTTGAGGAGTTACAAACAGAATGACGAAATTAGTATACCCCTATCCTATCAGACAATTTTTCTATATATTTTGGGAACGAACCCTGTTCAAAAATTTTGAAAAATGTTTGCAGGGTATGTATGTTTAATGTGTGTGTGTGTGTGTGTCACCATGTCTGCGTTTGGGTGAGTGCAATTGCATTTGTATTCAGAGGTAAGCGAACAAAAATAGCTATTGCAATTTTAAGCAATAGCAACACAGCCCTGCATTGCAATGTTTTGTTGATTATAGCGATGGAAGGCTTGGTGGCACATCTCTCCATCCACCTTGTGCTCTGCTGCGGAAGCAAACATTCATACAGAACTAAGAATTGGTACGTGGCATCGAGTGTACAAAAACGACAATTGGTATGATGCCATCGTAATGTTACTTATGGCAAGTGATGCCAACTTCAAAAAAAAAAAAATTATTTTGCATTGTCTATATAGAATTTGACTGAAACTCTAAGTTTAATGGATGGCCAAGTCGAACGGTTATAATTTCGACTACTGTTTACTTTCTCTGGAGAACATTCACATGAACTAAATTTTCTTTAACAAGATTTCGAAATATTAAGTCCATGTTTTAATTGTCCGTGCCCCGATATTCGCACCGAACCTGGCGCAGGCAGGAATATATTCTTTAGCCCATCATAGCTAATTTTATTGGCAGATTTCGCTGGAATCTTCCATCTGGTAGTACCACAGTTCCATCAATCCAAGACTGTGCCGATGGCAGCATTCGGCCTCAAGTGTCATCTCAGATATGCGATCGGAAACCTCTTCCATTCCTTCCAGGTTTCCAATCGTCGACTCGGTTATACCGAGATTGTATGTCCTGCTACTATCCTCTATCCATTCTTCCATTGTCTTAAGTCTCATAGCATAGTGGCAGTCTCACACTTAATCTGTATGTCAATTGGTAGGATGTGTTATCTGAACCAGCTGTATTGTCCTTATTTTAGACTTTTTCTCCATCGCAGTCCACCAAGCTACTGAGGCGTAAGTAAGTACTGGTCTAATCACGCTCCTGAAGAGAAGCCAACATAGTGATCAACATCTGCGATCCTTCTCGGTACGCTCCTGAATGTGACACTTCCAATTCAGTTTCCTGTCCAAGATCAATCCTAAGTATTTGACCCTATCAGATATAAAAACCGTTTTATTGATGATACGTGGTACGTTTAATTGGCCCATCTTCGTCTTTCTCGTGAAGGGCAGATTTCAGTCTTCTCTGGGTTAACATTAAGACCCCTCGGTCTAGCCCAGTCGTGTGCCCTTTCGGCCCTTCTGCATAGCTCGTCGCTACGCAGACGGATTCAAACCCCTCATCAGACCGCATCCGTAATAGGCCATTTATGGTGGTCAACCATAGGAGTGGCAATAAATTGCCCTCTGTGTCTTATGCCAATTTTTCCTTTATGTTTATGTCATGGGACACACAATTTATCCACCAGTTCCTTAGCATATGGTTTATATAGTCTCTAAGGACCGGGTCCACCCGTTACTGGTCTCAGTGTGTCGGTCCGCACATTGTTAAAAGCCCCTCAATGTCAGTGCATACCGCCAGTGTGTACGTTTTGGCATCGAAGAATTCTTCTTTTTTATGCACAACCTCGTTATGGGCAGTCTCCACCGACCTTCCCTTGATATAGACAAGCTGATTGTATTTGAGCAGTTCGCTGGATGTCCTACTCTTTGTCATGGCGTCCACAATACGTTCCATGGTTTTGAGTAGAAAGGACGTAAGGCTTATGGGTCTGTAGGATTTTGGTGTCGCATAACTTGCCTTGCCTCCCGCCAGGCATTCGGAGTATAAGTCCCAGGCACGCTGTGAATATATTGGCCAGGTGGGGCGCCAGATAGTCTGCCTCCTTCTGTAGTAACGTCAGAAATATTCCATCAGGTCCGGGTGACTTAAATGGTTGGAAGCTCCTCAAGGATAACTTCACTAAAAATTCTGTAATGATAAACCTGCGACCCATCGTATCCTGTGGATAATAGGCTTTCATCAAAAGTCTCAACATGCCCTTCGTTGTTTCTGATCTCACTTCCATGTCGTCTACTAACGTTTCATTTTGGACATGGGTTTTTGAGAGAAACTTTTTCATCTTGGAGGCGTCATTAACGCTATCAACCTGTTTGCAGAATAGCTTCCAGGAGACACTTTTTACCTCTCTGGTAACCTTATACACATACACCTCCTCATAAACTTCCGTTTTTTTCGACGTGCTGTGTTTAAAGTCTTCGGACCTTTTTCGCAATATTGCGAATCTCCCCAGTCATCCTGGGGTTTTCTTGGGTTGCTTTCCTTTTCCGATAAGAGAACAACTATCTTCGAAAGTGTACCTTACTGCCTCAAACATATCTTGCCCTCTTTCCTCTTAGCTTTGCGACCGCAAGTTAGCAGTGCCATATATTGGAATATGCCTCCTTCCCACTCATCCTCTATTGCTCCTAAATCTCATTTTATACTAACATGCTGTCCTATGGTGCCATCCCATAGTTGCAAAAAATCAAACAACTAAAAGCGGGCTAAGTTTGGCCGGGTCGAACCTTATATAGCCTCCATCAAGGATCGCATTTATCGAGTTCTTTTCCCGGTGTCTAATTTTAGGCAAACAAATGAAAGGATAAAAGAAAAGAATTGCCATGCTATTGGAGCTATATGAAGTTATAGTCCGATTCGCAACATAATGGAATGAATGTTGGAGACCACAGTAGAAGTTATTGTGTAAAATTTCAGCCAAATCGAAGCCCTTTAGGGGCTCAAAAAATAAAATAGGGAGATCGTTTTATAGGGAAGCTGCATTAGATTATGGACCAACTCAGACCATATTTGACACGTATATTGAAGGTCATGGGAAAAGCGGTTGTACGAAATTTCAGCCAAATAAGATAATAATTGCACCCTATAAAAGCTCAAAAAGTCAAGAACCCAGATCGGTTTATATGGCAGCTATATCAGGTTATGGACCGATTTGAACCATACTCAGCACAGTTGTTGGGTATCATAACAAAACACGTCGTGCGAAATTCCATTCCAATCGGATAAGAATTGCGCCCTCTAGAGGCTCGAGAAGTCAAGACCCAAGATCGGTTTATATGACAGCTATATCAGGTTATGGACCGATTTGAACCATACTAGGCACAATTGTTGGATATAATAACGAAACACGTCGTGCCAAAATTCAGTCAAATCGGATAAGAATTGCGCACTCTAGAGGCTCAAGAAGTCAAGACCCAGGATCGGTTTATATGGCAGCTATATCAGGTTATAAACCGATTTGAACCATACTTGGCACAGTTGTTGGACATCATAGGAAAACACGTCGTGCAAAATTTCATTCCAATCGGATAAGAATTGCGCACCCTAGAGGCTCAAGAAGTCAAGACCCAAGATCGGTTTATATGGCAGCTATATCAAAACATGGACCGATATGGCCCATTTACAATACCAACCGACCTACACTAATAAGAAGTATTTGTGCTAAATTTCAAGCGGCTAGCTTTACTCCTTCGGAAGTTAGCGTGCTTTCGACAGACAGACGGACGGACGGACGGACAGACGGACGGACATGGCAAGATCGACATAAAATGTCGCGACGATCAAGAATATATATACTTTATGGGGTCTCAGACGAATATTTCGAGCTGTTACAATCAGAATGACGAAATCAGTATACCCCCCATCTTATGGTGGAGGGTATAAAAATTTAGTACCCTATTTTCACCACCGGCTCATTATGCACCATCTGTGAAAATTTCAAGAAAATCGGTCCAGCCGTTTCTGAGTCTTTAAGGAACACACAAACATACAAACAAACAAACAAACCTACAAACAAACACAAATTGAATTTTATATATAAGATATAGGGTCTTAGATCAATATTTCGAGGTGTTACCATCGGAATGACTAGATTAGTATACCTTTCATCCTATGGTGGTGGGTATGAAAATTGCATATGTATTGCCAACATATAAACGTACTCGCAAGAGAAGTATATTTTAATCAGAATTTCTACCCTTTTTGAAATCGCTACATTGTCAACATGCCTTTTCGTATCAGCTACAATTCCTTCGTCACTCTTGATTCGTTTCGCTGTGAATTTTCAGCTTTTTTTGTTTTTTTGGTCTCACCAAAATTTGTTCACAATCGGCGGCGGAAGTAATCTACGTGAGCGTGCTCTTTAATGCAATGGCGAATTCAACGTTTTCATATTTTTGCAATTCAATGGAAAACGGTGGAAAATATAAAAGCAGAATTGGATTGAAACAGGGAATATTAAGAGAAAAAAAGAAGAAAAAATAACAACATGCCAAAGTAGAAATACATGTATAAGCTGAGGATGTATGCCAGTCTTCTCATTTTTCATCATGGCTATGAAAATATTTGTTTTGTCCATAATATACGCGATGAATTTACATTTCCTCAACGAACTGAAAAAACAAACAACATTCATGCATGTTAAGCATTTGGAAGCTTTAATTCCCTTCAATTCATTTGCATTTAATGATTGCGATAAACGTTTCTTATTGATGTCATTCGGAAAGAGCTTTCAAAGTCCTTCAATAATTGTTTTGAAGTGGTAAAAACTGAAGAAAACCATTCCTATATAATCCTAGCCATGCCCTTTCGGCTGTTAAACTTTCTGGCCGACTGTCGCTAAAATCATGTTGTCAGTCTTTAAAAGTAATGCTAGAAATTTCTTCAAGAAATTCTTGTTGTCCATCGGCAGGTTAAGTTCGAAGATGGGCTATATCGGCCTATACCTTGATATAGCCCTCATATAGACCGATCTCCTGATTTAGGATCTTAGGCTCATAAACGCCACATTTACAACACGTTTTTCTGACATTTTGCGCAATGAGTTCCACTAAAATCCCTGACATCCGTGCCGAATATGGTTGGAATTGGTCTAAATATAGCTTCCATATAGACCGAACCCCCAATTTTAGATCATAGGCCCTTGAAAGCTGCACAAGTTGATATTTCACAATTTTTTAACGAAATGTTGTTATAACCTCCACCATAGGATGGGGGTGTACTTATTTCGTCATTCTGTTTGTAACAGCTCGAAATATGCGTCTGAGACCCCATAAAGTATGTATATTCTTGATCGTCGTGACATTTTAAGTCGATCTAGCCATGTCCGTCAGTCTGTCTGTCTGTCGACAGCACGCCAACTTTCGAAGGAGTTAAGTTTGCCGCTTGAAATTTTGTACAAAAACTTCCTTGTAGTGTAGGTCAGTTGGGATTGTAAATGGGCCAAATCGTTCCATGTTTTGATATAGCTGCCATATAAACCGATCTTGGGTCTTGACTTCTTTAGCCTATAGAGGGCGCAATTCTTGTCCGATTTGACTGAAATTTTACACGTAGTGTTTTGGTATCACTTCCAACAACTTCGCTGAGTATGGTTCAAAACGGTCTATGTTTTGCCATATAAACCGATCTGGGATCTTGACTTCTTAAGCCTCTATAGGACGCAATTGTCATACGATTTGACAAAAATTTTGTACAACGGCTTCTCTCACGACCTTCAACATACGTGTCCAATATGGTCTGAATCGATCCATAGCCTGATACAGCTCCCATATAAACCTATCTCCCGATTTTGCTTCTTGAGCCCCTGCAAGGCGCAATTCTTATACGAATGAACTGAAATATTACACAATGACTTCTACAATGTTCAGCATTCACTTATGGTCCGAATCGGATTATAACTTGATATAGCCCCAATTATGCTATAATTCTTATCCACTATACCGCGCAAAGAACTCGACAAATACAATCCATGGAGGAGGGTATATAAGATTCGGCCCGGCCGAACTTAGCACGCCATTACTTGTTTTTTGGCATAGTATCCTGATTTAATCCGGATGATCATTTTTTCATAGCCAAGTCTTTTCATGAAAACTCTAATTTGCCCTTGACAGTGTGTGGCAGTGCGACCACTCTTTGGTGGGTACGCCACCATTGGGAGGGGATAACCACTGTTGAAATTTTTTCTGATGTTCTCGCCAGGATTCACACCCAAGAGTTCAGCGACAAAGGTGAACATGCTAACCTCTTTGCTGTTTGGCCTCCATGTTTTTCCATGTATCTCTTATTTCTGTGGAATCGATGTTTCTCTCCTCTCCTTCTCTCAGGAAACCTCTGATTCGGCTCGCTCGTTGCTACTGACGGCAGTGTTGCTCTGTATAACGCATACTGAGCAACATATTGGCATTCTTGCTTGTACAATGGGTTACCTGGTGGACGCCTTCGATACTCAAGTACGGACATCAAGAAAAGGAATGCTTTCTTGAAGCGTTAGGTTAGGAGGTTAGCTAGGAGGAGTGATATCTAACTCTCAACTGATTTAAATGAAATTTCGCATATGTATTTGGACGTTAAATGAAACATCTCATGCAAAATTTTATAAATTTTGGGCCAAAATTGTGGCTCCTGGGAGCTATATCGAACTCTAAACCGATTTCCATGAAATTCTGCACATGTATTGGGACGTCAAAAAAAAACATGCCATGCAAAATTTTGTAAAGATCGAAAAAAAATTGTGGCTTCTATAACCTAAATAGGCCATATCGGATGAAAGTTTTATATAGGCGCTAAATTTAAATCTGGACCGATTTTTTGCAAAATCAATAGAGTTCGTCCTTGGACCAAAAAATGGACTGATGCAAAATTTTAAGACAGTTGTACAACAAATACGACCTGTACCTTGATTACAGGAATACATGAACTGACAGACAGACAGACGAACATAGCTTACCCGAATCAAGAAGTGATTCTTAGCCGATCGGTATACTTATCAATGGGTCTACCTCCTCTCTCTTAGCGTGGCAAAAAAATTCACAAAGTTATAATAAACAAATAAAAATGATACCCTCCACCATGGATACAATTGTTATAAAATTTAATTATAACACTACTACATCCATATTAGTATACAAATATAAACCGATCTTAATCATATTTGGTTCAGAGAAGCTCTATCATAAAATCGAGTAATAAGTGCCCGGTTCATGTGATTAAGCCCTAACTTGGATGATCGATCTATATGACAGTCCGATCTGAACCATGTTTGGGTGGGATTTAGGGAGTCTTAAAGCAGCTCACTGTTTAAAAAATTTTTGCAAAATCGGAGAATAAATTCGTTTTTTATCGTCTTGAGGCCCTTAAGCTGAAAATTGTTCTATATGGAAGCTATATCTAAATATATCCCGATCTGGATTAAATTTGAAACACTCATTGGAAGTCTTAATACAACTCACTGTTCCAAATTTCAGCGAAGTCGAGTAATCTATGCACCTGTTATAAGCCAAAGACCCAAAATCGGCAGATCGGTCTATATGATAGGTATATCCTTAACTCACTGTTTTAAATTTCAGCAAAATCGGAGAATAAATGCGCCTTTTATGGTTTGTAGACCCTAAGGCTGAAGTTCGGTCTCTTTGGCAGCTATATTTAAATATAGCCCAATCTGGATTCGGGTCAGATGTTCGGAGTCTTGATAAAACTCATTGTATCAAATTTCAGCGAAATCGGGGAATAAATGTGCCTGTTATAGGCTTAAGACCCTTAGTCGGCAGATCGGTCTATATGGCAGCTATGTACAAATATAGTCCAATTTGGCCCATTCAAGAACATAGAAGCGTATAGCGTATAGAAGAAATACGAGTCTGTGCAAAATTTCAATTCAATATTTCAATTGTTAAAGACTGCAGCATGATCACAACTGACGGACATACACATGGCCATCTTTAAATCGTCTTAGAATTTTACAATGATCCGAAATTTATATACTTTGTAGGATCGGAAATGGTTATTTCGATGTGTTACAACCGGAATGACTAAATGAATATATCCCCTATCCCATGGTGGTGGGTATAAAAAGATTTCTTCCAACATGCAATGTGCGAGTAATTACATAGTTCATGGTGGCGCATGAGTTATTTGGTTTCCCATTCAGATAACGTATACGCTACCATGGCAGGAACGTGAAGCAACTCAAAACACTTTACTATTCGATAAACTATATAAAACCAGTAAGGAAAGGCAAAAGTCGGGCGGTGACGATTTTAAAATACCCTACACCTACCCTACAAACACAAAATGGGGACGACATATAATTCTGAAACAAATTTAATGGACCTCGGCGGATGTATCCAGATAGATTATTAAAATTCCTGTATCAAATTTCGAGCAAAGCAAATATGTTCAAAATGTTATAACTACGGTTAACAAATGACAACAAATTATCCAAAATCTGACCAACAAATACATGGCAGCTGTATCTAAATCTGAACCGATTTGATTGTACAAAATGTTGCGAAGATTGATCAATAAATGCGCTTCCAGTGGGTCTAGGAGTGAAAATTGGGCGATATATATATGTGTGAGCTATTCCTAAATCTGAACAGATTTTTATGAAATTCACCAGTTATATCGAGAGTCATAGGAAACCCCTTCCTGCCACATTTCGAAAGAATCGGTTAACAAATGACCGTTTTATTGATGTTTTACGGCAAATCGGATGAACATATATATGGGAGCTATACCCAAATCTGAACCGATTTCTATAATATTCACTTTTAATATCGAGAGTCATAAAAAAATCCTTCCTGTCAAATTGAGACAGAATCGGTTAACAAATGACCATTTTATTGATGTTTTCCTGCAAATCGGACGAACATATATATAGGAGCTATATAAAAATCTGAACCGAACTCAATGTAACTCACCATTAATATTGAGAGTCATACGAAAATCCTTCCTGTCAAATTTCGAGAGAATCGGTTAACAAATAACCGTTTTATTGCTGTATTACTGCAAATCGGACGAACATATGTATGGGAGCTATATCCAAATCTGAACCGACTTCCATGAAATTAACCAGTAATATAGAGAATCGTAAGAAAATCATCCCTGCCAAATTTCGAGAGAATCGTTTAACTAATGACTATTTTATTGCATTATTACCGCAAATCGGTCGAACATATGGAAGCTATATCGAAATCTGAACCGATTTTTTCCAATTTCAACAGACTTCGTCTCTAGGCCGAAAAACATGTCCATACCAAATTTAAAGACGATCGGATGAAAATTACGACCTGTAGTTTGTACACAAATTAACATAGACAGACAGACGGACGAACAGACAGACACACAGACGGGCATAGCTAAATCGAATCAGAAAGTGATTTTGAGTCGATCGGTATGCTTATCAATGGGTCGAAATATATCGAAATATGTTCCGATTTGGACCAAATACTAATAAGTACAAGTCATTGTTCAATTGGTATTTTTAGTAGCTATTTCTAACAAAAAAACCGATCTGAACCATATACGACACGAATGTCGAAAAGCCTAACAGAAGGCACTGTGTCAAATTTCAGTGAAATCGGATTATAAGTGCGCCTTCTATGGGGACAAGACTTTAAATAGTGAGATATGGCAGCTATATCCAAATCTGGACCTATCTGAGAAAATGGAAAAATAATGTGGAAGAGCCTCACACAACTCACCGTCCCAAATTTTGGCGACATCGGACAATAAGTCCGCCTTTTATGGACCCAAACCGATACATCGAGAGATCGGTCTATATGGCAGCTATATTCAAATCTAAATCGATCTGAATCAAATTGCAGAAATATGTCGAGGGGCTTAGCCCAACTCACTGTCCCAAATTTCGGCGACATCGGACAATAAGTGCGCCTTTTATGGGCCCAAAACCTTAAATCAAGAGATCGGTCCATATGGCAGCTATATCTAAATCTGGACTGATCTGGTCCAAATCGAAGAAAGATGTCGAAGTGCCTAACAAAACTCACTGTCCCAAATTTGGCAAAATCCGACAATAAATGCGCCTTATATGGGCCCAAGATCTTAAATCGAGATCGGTCTATACGGCAGGTATATCCAAATCTAAGCCGATTGGGACCAAATTGAAAATGGATCTCGAGTGGCCTAACTCAACTCACTGTCCCAAGTTTCAGCAAAATCGGACAATAAATGTGAATTTTATAGGCCTAAGACCCTAAATCGGCGGATCGGTCTATATGGGGGCTATATCAAGATATAGTCCGATATAGCCCATCTTCGAACTTAACCTGCTTATGGACAAAAAAAGAATCTGTGCAAAGTTTCAGCTCAATATCTCTATTTTTAAAGACTGTAGCGTGATTACAACAGACAGACGGACAGACAGACGAAAGGACAGGGCTAGATCGTCTTAGATTTTTACGCTGATCAAGAATATCAATACTTTATAGGGTCGGAAACGGATATTTCGATGTGTGGCAAACGGAATGACAAAATGAATATACCCCCATCCTTCGGTGGTGGGTATAAAAATTGTCAGAATGTCTTCATGTTGTGACTGCTTTATATACAAAACATGTGAGTGTTTTACGATTTCAAATGGACAAATGGAGCCAAAAACTCTTGTAAATCTTTTGCCTGGAGGAATGCCTTTAAATATTTCCCCAAGAACTCATAATATCTTAGCTTAAGCAATACAATGCTATATTGTTTTGCAGGTGTCTATCTTAGCATGGTCTTGGCCATGAGATATCTTCGATTTCCTATTTGGCCATATGTTATGCCGGAATGAATGCGTCTGTGTGTTCACGTGCGACATGTCTCGAACATGTTTTCTAAGCAATTTACTTTTTAAATGATTGATAAACTTTTACTGCAGCAAAATAGAATTTCTGCCATCCCATTCACTTGCTGGCCAAATCTCCATAGCAATCGCATCGAACAAAGACAACAAACAACAGAATCTAAAATAAATTGACCCGCTTGGTCTAGTGTTGTTGTCGTGTCAAAGACAAGTGTGCAGCGTGCATGGAAGTTAAAGGGAATACGGAATACCGACTAAATGTCTCTACAAACTGCAGTAAAGCATTGAGGCACAGTGGGCTAATATGTTAGCGCTGGCAGTATTAAGCTGAACTATTGTACGTTCTAAACTGAAGTCGAAATATCCTATATCTAAAAATCTAAGTTGATCTAGCCATGTCCGCCCGTCTGTCTGTCAAAAGTGGAGATATTGAGCTGAAACTTTGCACAGATTCTTTTCTTGTCCATAAGCAGGTTAAGTTCGAAGATAAGCTATATCGGACTATATTTTGATATATCCCCCATATAGACCGATCTCTCGATTTAAGGTTTTAGGCCCATAAAAGGCGCATTTCTTATCCGATTTCGCTGAAATTTGGGACAGTGAATTGTGTTAGGACCTTTGACATCCTTATTCAATTTGGCCCAGATTTGGATAGAGCTGCCATATAGACTGATCCACCGATTTAAGGTCTTAGGCCCATAAGAGCGACAATTATTGTCCGATGTCGCCGAAATTTGGGACAGTGAGTTGTATTTGGCCCTTCGACTACCTCCGTTAATTTGGCCCAGATCGCTTCAGATTTGGATATAGCTGCCATATAGACCGATCCTCCGATTTAGGGTCTTAGGCCCACAAAAGCCACTTTTATTATCCGATTTTTCTGAAATTAAGGACAGTGAGTTGTGTTAGGCCCTTAGACATCCTTCGTCAATTTAGGCCAGATCGGTTCAGATTTGGATATAGCTGCCATATATACCTATCCTCCGATTTAGAGTCTTAGCCCCATAAAAGCCACATTTATTATCCGATTTTGCTAACATTTGTCACAGTCAGTTGTGTTAGGCCCTTCAACATCCTTCGTCAATTTGGCGCAGATCGGTACCATATAGACCTATCCTCCGATTTAGGGTCTTAGGCCCACAAAAGCCACATTTATTATCCGATTTTGCTGAAACTCGGGACAGTGAATTTTGTTAGGCCCATCAACATCCTTCGTCAATTTGGTCCAGATCGGTCCAGATTTGGATATAGCTGCCATATAGACCGATCCTCCGATTTAGGGTCTTGGGCCCATAAGAGCCACAATTATTGTCCGATGTCGCCGAAATTTGGGACAGTGAGTTGTATTTGGCCCTTCGACTACCTCCGTTAATTTGGCCCAGGTCGATTCAGATTTGGATATAGCTGCCATATAGACCGATCCTCCGATTTAGGGTCTTAGACCCATCAAAGCCACATTATTTATGCGATTTGGCTGAAATTTGGGACAGTGAGTTGTGTTATACCCTTCGACATTCTACGTCAATTTGGGCAAGATCGGTCCAGGTATGGATATAGCTGCCATATGGACCGATCTCTCGATTTGAGGTTTTGGGCCCATAAATGGCGCATTTACTGTCCGATCTCGCCGGACAGTACTTATGCAATTTGGTTTAGATTTGGATATAGCTGCAATATAGACCGATCTCTCGATTTAAGGTTTTGAGCCCAAAAAAGGTGCATTTATTGTCCGACGTCGCCGAAATTTGAGACAGTGAGTTAGGTTAAGCCTCTCGACACACTTCTGCAATGTAGCATAGATCTGCCTAGATTTGAATTTGGCTGCCATATAGACCGATCTCTGGATTCAAGGTTTTGGGCCCATAAAAGGCGCATTTATTGTCCGATGTCGCCGAAATTTAATACAGTGAGCTAAGTTAAGCCCCTCGACATATTTGTGCAATTTAACCTAGATCGATCAAGATTTGCATATAGCTGCCAATAAACCGATCTCGATTTAAAGTCTTGGCCCTATAAAAGGCGAATTTATAATCCAATTTCACTGCAATTTGTCACAGTGACTTCTGTTAGGCTTTTCGACGTCCGTGTCGTTTATTGCTCAGATCAGTTTATTTTTAGATATGTCTTCCAAAAAGGCTAATAATTTGTTATGCACAATTGAACATTGGCTTTTACTTATTAGTATTTGGTCCAAATCGGAATATATTTCGATATAGCTGCTATGGGGCATAATGTATGCGTTTTTCACCGGATTTTGACCGGTCAAACTTAACGCCTTTTTACTTGTTAGTGTAGGTCAGTTGAGATTGTAAATGGGCCAAATCGGTCTATGTTTTTATACAGCTGCCATATAAACCAATCTTGGGTCTTGACTTTTTGAGCCTCTAAAGTGCGCAATTCTTATCCGATTTGGCTGAATGTGGTGTTTTGCTATCACTTCCAACAACTGTGCTAAGTATGGTTTAAATCCGTTTATAAATCGATCCCCCGATAGGACTTCTTGAGCTTCTAGAGGGCGCAATTCTTGTCCGATTTGGCTGAATATTTGCGCATATCGAGGAATGAGTTCTAACAACTGTGCCAAATATGGTGTAAATCAGTTCATAACCTGATATTGGCGCCATATAACCCCAAATCCCGATTAGATTTCTTGAGCTTCTAGGGGACGCAATTCTTATCTATTTGGTTGAAATTTTGCATGACTTTGGTATGACTTGCAACAACTGTGCCAAGTATGATTTAAAGCAGTTGATAACCTTTATCTAAATCTGAATCGAGTTTTACCAAAATTCATAACTTTCGTCTTTGAGCTAAAAAAGTTATTAGGGAAAAATATAGTGATGGTTGGAAAGCAAAATTTGTGAGTCGAACAACATATTTTACCTGGAACACAGGGATTAATAGAGAAAAAATACCTATTCTTTTTTGGGACATCCCACATATCTTAATACCTCCCAAATTGGCTTTTTTAAAACATAAATCAAAAGTGTAGAAGCAAAGTCTCTCCTCACTCCCTCATTGGAATCTGAATACAGTTTTCAAAACCGTCAAATTTTCTTTGCACTTATGCCTCAAATTCATCATAGCTTTCAATAGACCTACATTCAATAAAATATCATAAGCTACCCATTTCGGATTTGTGTACACAGTCGGAAAAATAACACTTCCCTTACTTCAATAGATTTAATCCCACTGTTTATCGGCCAACAAACATCGATAACAGCAACAGCATTGGCGATGTGAGGATTGCAATGTCGATGCGACAACCAATGTCGTTGCTTCTGTTGTTTAACCCGAAGTTGAAGTTTTTGTTTGTGGTGTGGTACAATCGAAATGGTCGCTTGTAATAGCAAACCAAATTGACAGCATGCATATGGATGTGTGCGAGTACAAAAGCTGCACTGGCAAAAATAACAGCTACCTCATATTTGAGAGATAACAAGAAACAAGTAAAAAGGCGTTACGTACGGCCGGCCGGACTTAACTCAGATGTCGAAAAGCCTAACAATGAAATCGGATTATAAATGCGCCTTTTATGGGGCCAAGGCTTTAAATCGAGATATCGGTCTATATGACAGCAATATCCAAATCTGGATCAATCTGAGAAAAATTGAAGAAGAATGTCGAAGGGCCTAACACAACTCACTGTCCCAAATTTCAGCGACATCGGACAATAAATGCGCCTTTTATGGGCCCAAAACCCTAAATCGAGAGATCGGTCTATATGACAGCTGTATTCAAATCTTAATCGATCTAATTGTAGAAATATGTCGAGGGGCTTAACTTAACTCACTGTCTCAAATTTCGGCGACATCGGACAATAAATGCGCCTTTTATGGGCCCAAAACCCTAAATCGAGAGATCGGTCTATATGACACCTATATCCAAATCTGGACCGATCTGGCCCAAATTGAAGAAGGATATCGAAAGGCCTAATACAACTCACTGTCCCAAGTTTCGGCGACATCGGACAATAAATGCGCCTTTTATGGACCCAAAAACTTAAACCGAGAGATCAGTCTATCTGACAGCTATATTCAGATCTTAATCGATCTAGGCCAAATTGAAGAAATATGTCGAAGGGCCTAACACAATTCACTGTCTCAAATTTCGGCGACATCGGAAAATAAATGCGCCTTTCCTGTGAGCAAGACCTTAAACCGAGAGATCGGTCTATACGGCAGCTATATCCAAATCTGGACCGATCTATGCCATATTGCAGAAGAATATTGAGAAACTTAACCTAACTCACTGTCCCAAATTTCGACGACATCGGAAAATAAATTCGCCTTCTATGCGAGCAAGACCTTAAACCGAAAGATACGGCAGCTATATCCAAATCTGGACCGATCTGGCCCAAATTAAAAAAAAATATGTCAAAGGGCCTAACATTACTCACTGTCCCGAATTTCATCGGATAATAAATGTGGTTTTATGGGCTTCAGACCCTAAATCGGCGGATCTGACTATATGGGGGCTATATCAAGATATAGTCAGATATAACCCATCTTCGAACTTAACCTGCTTATGGACAAAACAAGAATCTGTGCAAAGTTTCAACTCACTATCTCTATTTTTAAAGACTGTTGCGTGATTTCAACAGACAGACGGACGGACATAACTAGATCGTCTTAGATTTTTACGCTGATCAACAATATATATACTTTACTAGCTGATATTCTTACTCCGCTGCGCCTTCTTTTACTTTATATGGAACAAAATTTTCCTTGGAATATTTATTTTCGACAATTAAAGAGCTTTAAGTGAAATACCATGCTGCGCAAATAGTATATCGTTTAAACAGTTTGACAATATAAGTACCTTTATCTGAATCCCATATGATCTTTATTGGTCTACGAATTTAAGTTTGGATGTAAGGTGTACTCCATTCTTAAAATACTTTATTTCAGCCCGATATTCTCATGATGTCTGATTTACGGGTGTTTTCGGGGGTAAGGCGGTCCCCCAGACACTTGGCCCTGAAAAAATATCAGCTTCGTGCTCTTTTCTCAAATACCATTTACTTTAACCCCATATTTCCAGTGGTTTTGAGGGGGAGTTTGCAGGATGAGGCGTCCCCCAAACACATGGCCCAAAATAGGTTATCAAATTCGTTTTCTAATCTTAAATACCACATATTGGCATGGTCGAAAATTTTTTACCCTTTGCGGGGTGTTTTGCGGAAGGGGTGATGCCTTAAAAATATGGTCCTACATTTGCAAATTTAAAATTCGTATTCTTCTCCCAAATACCTTTATTAGAGCCCCATATTGCGATGGTCTGTAAAAAATAGCTGTTTGTGGGGTATTTTGGGAAAGGGGTAGACCCCCAAAAAATTGGTTCCGAAAGTGGGTAACAATTCTTCTTCTACCCCCCAGTACCTTTTATTTAAGCCCCCCATTGACATCGTCGGTAAAAATGCCCGATTTAGGGGTGTTTTGGGGATTGGGGTGGTCCCCCAAACACTAAGCCCGGAAAATATATCAGCAACGTGCTCTATTCTCATATATCTATATATCATTTATTTGAACCCCATATTGCCATTAGCCTCAAAATTGGATGTCAAATTCGTTTTCTAATCTCATTTAATATCCTTATTGCAAAAGTCAGCAAATATGTCCGGTTTGGGGTATTGGCCCTAAAAACTATAAATATTTAGTTCCACTGTCTTTAAGACTCAAATTGTCGTGGTGAGCAAATACGTTCTATTTGGGGGTTGTTATGGTGGTGGGACGTCCCCTAGACAGTTGGTCCCGATTGTTGACGTTAGATTCATGGTCTACTCCCAAATAGCCTTCACTTGAGCTCCATTTTTCCATAGTCGGCAAATATGTCCGGTTTGGGAGGTATTTTGGAGGATGGGGCGGCCACTCACTGATTTGGCTTTGAAAATATAAATCTGATTCGTGTTCTATTCTAAAATACCTCTTATTTGAGCCTCAAATTGCAATGGTCAGCAAATACTTCCTATTTGGGTAGTGTTACACGGGTGGGGTGGCCCCACTAACACTTTTCCCGAACATTGATATCAGATTCTTGCTTTACTTCCAAAGACCTTTCATTTGAGCCCCATAATGCTTTGGTCGTAAATTTGTCTTCCTTGCAGGATGTTCTCGGGGATGGGCGGCCCCTCAAACACTTGGTCCCACATCTGGTTATCAGATTCGTGTTCTACACTCATATACCCCATATTGCCATGGTCAGTAACTAAGTCCTGTTTGGAGGGTGTTTTGGGGAAGGGATGGACCCCCAGAAACTTTCTCTCAAATTTGAATATCTGATTCGTATTCGCAAATACCTTTCATTTGTGTCTCATATTGCCATGGTCGGTAAATATGTCCGATTTAGGGGTGTTTTGGGGGTTGGGATGGTGCCCCATACACTTGGTCCGACAATTGGATATCAGATACGTGTTCTAATATTAAATACCTTTCATTTAAATCCCATATTGTCGTGATTGCTGTATACATATATTTGGTAGGTTTCGGGGTGGGGTGCCCACCCTAGGTACCCCATCCGCTATTTGGATAACAAATTTTTGTTTATAGGTTACTATAAGAGAGCATACAAAATTTCGCTTAAATCGCACCACCCATCTCCGAGATCTGGCGTTACTGAAAATTAGGGTAAGGGGGAGAGTCCGCTCCCCCTTCAGATATCAAAAAATGTGGTATTCTATTTTCACCACGGGATCATTATGCACCATCAGTGAAAATTTCAAGAAAATCGGTTCAGCCGTTTCTGAGTCTATAGGGAACACACAAACAAACAAACACAAATTGATTTTTATATCCTTCACCATAGGATGGGGGTATAGCAATTTCCTCATTGTATTTGTAACACCTCGAAATATGAGTCTGAGACCCCATAAAGTATTTGTATTCTTGATCGTCATGTCATTTTAAGTCGATCTAGCCATAGCCGTCCGTCCGTCTGTCTCTCGAAAGCACGCTTACTTTTGCAGAAGTAAAGTTAGCTGCTTGAAATTTTGCACAAATACTTCTTATTAGTGTAGGTCGGTTGGGATTGAAAATTAGCTAAATCGGTCCATCGTTTGATATAGCTGTCATATAAACCGATCTTGAGTCTTTATTTCTTGAGCCTCTAGAGGGCGCAATTCTCGTCCGATTTGACTTAAATTTCGCACGTGGTGTTTTGATATCACTTCCATCAACTGCGCTAAGTATGGTTCAAATCGGTACATGTTTTGATATAGCTGCCACACAAACCGATCTTGGGTCATGACTTCTTGAGCCTGTAGAGGGCGCAATTCTTATCCGATGAAATGAAATTTTGCAGGAAGTATTTTGTTATGATATCCAACAAGTGGGTCAAGTATGGTTCAAATCGGTCAATAACCTGATATAGCTGCCAGATAAACTTATCTTGGGTCTTGACTTCTTGAGCTTCTAAAGGGCGCTATTCTTATCTGATTGGAATGAAATTTTGCACAACGTGTCTAACGTGTCTTGCTATGACTTCCAACAACTGTGCTAAGTTAGGTTTAAATCGGTCCATAACCTGATATATCTGCCATATAAACCGATCTTGAATCCTGATTTCTTGAGCCACTAGAGGGTGCAATTCTTAACCGATTGGAATGAAATTTTGCACGACTTGTTTCGCTACGACTTCCAACAACTGTGCTAAGTATGGTTCAAATCGGTCCATGTTTTGATATATGGCGCCATATAAACCGATCTTGTGTCTTGACTTCTTGAGCCTCTAGAGGGCGCAATTCTCGTCCGATTTGACTGAAATTTTGCACATGGTCTTTTGGTATCACTTTCAACAACTGTTTTAAGTGTTATCCAAATCGTTGCATAACCTGATATAGCTGCCATATAAACCGATGTGGGATCTTGACGTCTTGAGCCTCTAGAGGGAGCATTTCTCATCCGATTTGGCAAAAATTGCACAACGGCTACTCTCATGTTCTCTCATGACTTTCAACATAGGTGTCTAATATGGTCTGAGTCGATCATCGATCGAGCTTGATACAACTCCCATATAAACATATTTCCCTATTTTGCGCCCTACAAGGCGCAATTCTTATCCGAATGGAGTGAAATATTACACAGTGACTTCTGCAATGTTCAGCATTCATTTATGGTCCGAATCGGACTACAACTTGAAATAACTCCAATAGCATAACAGTTCTTATTCAATATTCCTTGTTTGCCTAGAAAGAAATACCGCACATAGAACTCGACAAACGCGATCCATGGTGGAGGGTATATAAGATTCGGCCCGGCCAAACTAAGCACGCTCTTACTTGTTATATGTAAGGAGAATAGGGTCGGAAATGGATATTTCGATTTGTTGCAAACGGAATTGCATAATGAATATGCCCCATCCTTCGGTGGTGGGTATAAAAATGTATTGCACTTTTTTAATAACGTTTCCAAATTTAATCGGTATTAACATTGTATGCTAGTGTAAATATTCAAATATTCTTATCCTCTAATTCCTGCTCAGCAAGTATCTTCCGATGTGGATTTAGCTCAAAATTTATTTTGTTGAAGAAATCGAGTCAGATTATAATTGAGGTTTGCAGGCCTCTATCTATTTACAGTCCTATCTGGGCTACCTTTCTAGTGGTTGTTGGAGAGCATAAGTGAACTTTTCCTACGAAATTTCAAGTAAATCATATACAAATTGAAGCGCCGAGGAGCATAAGAGGTCAATTGTCAGTCAAAAGAAGTAAAGTTTCAATCGAAATTTTAAGTTTCTGTGGGCTAAGAAATTAAGTCTGGAGATCAGTTTATACAGGGGCTAGTAGTACACTCACCGTGCTATGCAGAAGATTATAAAAATTTTGTATTTTTTGTTTCGGTGTACTTCAAATGATTTGTGTTCATAAGAACACATATGCACTTGAAATGTTTATCAATGGGTTTGGTGTATGTGCGGGGTCTATTGCCCGTGTATGTGGTGTGCAAGTACATCGTTTGTTGCTTTTGTTTGCATGGCTGCTGAAGTAGAGATAAAACTTTTGCTCAGACTTTCTAAATACAAACAATCACACTGACACGCACTTCCGCAAAAAACTGACTGACTTTAGTGGAAATGCCAATTCGCTTTACTAGCCCAGAGTGTAAGTGCAGGGCAAAGTGCATTCAATGGATGAGTAACCGGTTATTGCTGGAGAGTAGATATTGGCCTAATCTTGGGGTTTTGCATCGCTTTGGGATGTTTCTAGAACTTTACATCCTTGCTGATCATATCAGATCAGATCATAGTTAGATACTGATGACAGTTAGGCCGATTTCCGCAGAATATATTAAATAGTTGCTATCGTTTTTGTTGTAGCTACATACATAAATATGGTGGTAGAGATTCTTGGGTGTTTTTTTTTTTTTGGGTTAGTTGGGTCGCCATGAGAACTTGAGATTCTTGAACTCACAAAAGGATTGGTGAGAAATATATGCAAGGTGTGTTTTCTCATTTATTATTCGGATGGCTTCCATTTTATTATGTAAATACCTTTTCTAATGTTGCTTGAAAAAAAATCAACCTTGGCAGGACTTGACTTTTATTACCACAGTCTGCATGTCCTAACCGCTATATATTGGTTAAAATTAAATTTTATTGTTAAAAGTTCGGCAGTTATTCGGTTCTAGCTAAATCCTTGATTCGCCTAAATTTTAATCGAATACTTGTGCCCCCACCCCAGCTCTATCTTCAACTATTGAAATAGATTGCGCACATAGGATGACAAATGCAAGTGCATCTATCGTTGATGACGACGTTGAGTTTATGTGATGTGTCGCTTTCGTTGACATTGTTGCTGATTCGTTTGACACATTCAATACAAATAGAATCGAAAAATGGACAGAAACTATTCCACAATACAAAACCCCCCCTCCTAAGAGAGTTTCTACAGTGTTACTATTCTGTCACCGCTAACAGGGAGTCAACAATGGGATTGAGCGAACTGAACTAGAAAATTTCTGATTAAGCGTACGGGGGGGAGGCTAAGACTATTGTTGCTCAATGTTTTGTTTTGTTTGAGTTTTATATTTGTAATTTTTGTCTCTTTCTTTCGTGGCATAAAACTTAAATGTTTTGATGCAATTAAAAATGTCTGAGTGGAGGAAATCTACAGTTTATTAATTAACATGTCGACATGCAATTTTATAAAAGAGAAAGCGGTTCGTTTTGTGTTAAATGTTCCATACAGCCTCAAAAACGTCTGAACTGAATTTAATGTAAGAAGAAACAAGCAAAAGCGTGCTATGTTCGGACCGGGCCGAATCTTAAATACCCTCCACAATGGATTGCATTTTTCGAGTTCTTGCTACGGTATCTCTTTTTAGGCAAAAAAAAGGATAAAAGAAAAGAATTGCTATATAATTGGAACAATATCAAGTAATGCTTCATTTCGGACAATAATTAAAATGAATATTGAAAACCATTGTAGAAGTCATTATGCAAAATTTCAGCCAAATCTAGTAGGAATTGCGCTCCTTAGAGGCTGAAGACG
Source organism: Stomoxys calcitrans (assembly GCF_963082655.1). Taxonomy (NCBI): domain Eukaryota; kingdom Metazoa; phylum Arthropoda; class Insecta; order Diptera; family Muscidae; genus Stomoxys; species Stomoxys calcitrans. The sequence continues at coordinate 114,478,343 of NC_081553.1, forward strand.
TAAACTTGGGAGATCGGTTTATAGGGGAGCTGTATTAGGCTATAAACCGATTCATGTCATATTCGACACGTATGTTAAATGTCATGAGAGAAACCGTCGTACAAAATTTCAGCCAAGTCGGATAATAATTGCGTCCTCTAAAGGCTCAAGAAGTCAAAACTCCAGATCGGTTTATATGGCAGCTATATTAGGTTATGGACCGATTTTAACCATTCTTAATACAGTTGTTGGAAGTCATAACAAAACACGCCATGCAAAATTTCAGCCAAATCGGATAGGAATTGCCCCCTGTAGAGGCTCAAGAAGTCAAGACCCACGATCAGTTTATATGGGAGCTATATAAGGTAATGAACTAATTTGAACCATACTGGGAACAGTTGTTGAAAATCATAACAAAACACCTCATGCAAAATTTCAGCCAAATCGGATAATAATTGCGTCCTCTAGAGGCTCAAGAAGTCAAGATCCCTGATCGGTTAATATGGCAGCTATATCAGGTTACTGACCGATTTGAACCATACTCAGCATGGTTATTTCAAGTCATAACAAAACACCTTGTGCAAAATTTCAGCGAAATCGGATAATAATTGCGTCCTCAAGAGGCTCAAGAAGTCAAGACCCCAGATCGGTTTATATGACAGCTATATCAGGTTATGGACCGATTTGAACCATATTTGGCACAGTTATTGAAAGTCATAACAGAATACTTCGTGAAATGTTTCACCCCACCCGGATAAGAATTGCGCCCTCTAGTGGCTGAAGAATTTAAGATTCAAGATCGGTTTATATAGCAGCTATATCAGTTTATAGACCAATTTGAACCATACTTTGCACTGGGGTTGGAAACTATAACGAAACACGTAGTGCAAAATTTCATACAAATCGGATAATAATTGCGCCCTCTAGTGGCTCAAGAAGTCAAGATTCAAGATCGGTTTAAATGGCAGCTATATCAGGTTATAGACCGATTTGAGATATGCATAGCACAGTGGTTGAAAATAATAACGAAACATGCAAATTTGCAGATTTTGCCCATGAACATTCCACTAAGTAACAGGGGCAAACTTCTCACATATCAATGAGTGCAGTCCGATTCAAGTTTTTTAAGCTCAATGATAAGGGGCTTCCTTTTATAGCCGAGTCCGAACGGCGTGCCACAGTGCGACACCTCTTTGGAGAGAAGTTTTACATGACATAGTACCTCACAAATGTTGCCAGTATTAGGAGGGGAAAACCACCGCTGAAATTTTTTTCAGATGGTGTCGCCAGGATTCGAACCCAGGCGTTCAGCGTCATAGGCGGACATGCTAACCTCTGCGCTACGGTAGCCTCCATAACCAAACATGTCGTGCAAAATTTTAGCCAAATCGAACAGCCCTCTAGAGGTTCAATAAGTTAAGATCCTAGATCGGTGTATATGGCAGTAATATCAGGTTATAGACCGATTTGAACCATGCTAAGCACAGTTGTTGAAAACCATAATTAAATACATCTTGCACAATTTTGGCTTAATCGGATAAGAATTGCGCCCTCAATTGGCTCAAGATGGTAAGATCCAAGATCGGTTTTTATGGCGGCTATATCAAAACATGGACCGACATGTTCCATTTACGATCCCGATCGTGCTTTTGACAGAGAGACGGGCGAACGGACAGAGGGATGGATGGATGAATGGACGGACGGATGGACGGATGGAGGCAGGGACTGACATGGCTAGCTAGACTTAAAATGTCATGACGATCAAGAATATATATACTTTATGGGGTCTTAGACGAATATTTCGAGGAGTTACAAACAGAATGACGAAATTAGTATACCCCCATCCTATGGGGGAGGATATAAAAATAGAAAGCGTAGTTTTTTAGACGCATGACCAAAGGACGGTGGTATATTCATTTTGTCACTCCGTTTGCAACACATCGAAATATCCATTTCCGACCCTACAAAGTATATATATTTTGGATCGTCATAGAATTCTCTGACGATTTAACAATGTCCGTGTATCTGTCCGTCTGTTCGTTCGTCTATTATAATCACTCTACAGTCTTCAAAAATTGAGATATTGAGCTGAAATTTGGCACAGATACGTCTTTCTGGTTAAGTTCTTAAACGGGTCAAATCGGACCATATTTGGATATAGCTGCTATACAGACCGATTTTAAGATAAAGGGTCCAATGCCCATAAATGCTTTATTTTTCTTCCGATTTCGCTGAAATGTGAAACAGTGCGTTGTCGGCCTTCCGACATCTGACCCAAATATGGCTCAGGTCGGACAATAATTCGATATAGCTGCCATATAGACCGATCTGCCGATAAGGGGTCTGAAGCCTATAAAAGCTTTATTTATTGCCCGATTTCGCTGAGATTTGAAACAGTGGGTTATTTTACACCTCCCGACATCTGACCTAAATATGGTTAAGATCGAACTGTTACTTATAGCTGCCATATAGACCGATCTGCCGATAAAGGGTCGGTCTGAAGCCCATAAAAGATTTATTTTTTACCCGATTTCACTGAAATTTGAAACAGTGCGTAGCTTAAGGCGTCCCAATGTAGGACCAAATATGGTTCAGATCGGACTACAATTATATATATAGCTGCCATATATACCGATCTGCCGATAAAGGGTCTGAAGCCAATAAAAGCTCTATTTATTACCCGATTTCGCAGAAATTTGAAACTTTGGGTAGATTTAAGTCTCCCGACAACCGCCCCAAATATAGTTTGGTTCGGACTATATTTAGATATAGCTGCCATATAGACCGATCTCCCGATAAAAGTTCTGAAGCCCATAAAAGCATTATTTTTTAACCAATTTCACTGAAATTTGAAACAGTGAGTAGTTCTAGGCCACCCGCCATCCGATTCAAATATGGTAAAAATAGGACTGTATTTAGATATAGCTGTCATGTAGACCGATATGCCGGTTAAGGGTCTGAAGCTCATAAAAGCTTTATTTATTACCCGGTTTTGTTGAAATTTTAAATAGAAAATTTAACAGTGACTTATATTTATAAGACCACTCAATGTCAGTGCCGAATTTGGGTGCATAAGTCGGATTGTGACGAAAGGGGGTTTACATATATATCCGAGCTGGTGGGTATCCAATGTTCTGTCCGGCCGAACTTAATGCCTTTTCATACCTTCCACCATAGGATGGGGGTATACTAATTTCGTCATTCTGTTTGTAACACCTCGAAATATGCATCTGAGACCCCACAAAGTATATATACTCTTGATCGTCATGCCATTTTAAGTCGATCTAGCCATGTCCGTCTGTCTGTCGAAAGCACGCAAACTTTCGAAGGAGTAAAGCTAGCCGCTTGAAATTTTACACAAATACTTCCTATTAGTGTAGGTCAGTTGGGATTGTAAATGGGCCAAATCGGTCCATGTTTTGATATAGCTGCCATGTAAACCGATCTGGGATCTTGAGCCTCTAGAGGGCGCAATTCTCATCCAATTTGGCAGATTCAATATTCTCTGTTTGCCAAAAATGAGATACAGCGCATAGAACTCGACAAATGCGATCCATGGTGGAGGGTATTTAAGATTCGGCACGGCCGAACTTTGCACGCTCTTACTTGTTATTTTTTTTTATTGCATTATTTACCGCACAACCCCAAAGTTGAATGCCGTATAGCCAAATTTGTTTAAGTGTTTACTTATAAATTAAAAGTTTTCTGTCTGTTGAGAGTACTGAATTCTTTCCCATTAGCCGATTATAGGCAGCGGTTTCTCGCGTTTTTATACCCACCACCCTTGGATGGGGGTATGCTAATCTAGTCATTCCGTTTGTAACACCTTGATATATTCGTCTAAGACGCCATAAAGTATACATATTCTTGATCTCTCTCGATTTGACTTTTTGAGCCCTTACAAGCCGCAATTTTTATTCGGTTTGGCTGAAAATGAGCATGCAGTGTTTTGTTATGACTTTCAAAGCTGTGTCAAGTATGGTCGAAATCGGTCTATAACCTGATATAGCTCCCATGTAAACCGATCTCCAGATTTGACTGCTTGAGCCGCTGGAGGCCACGATTTGGCAGAAGTTTTGCATAAAGTGTTCTGTTACGACTTCCAATAGCTGTGCATAGTATGGTCCAAAGAGGCCTATAACCTGATATAGCTCTCATATAAACCGATCTCCCGTCCCTGGAAGCTGCAAGTTTCGTCCGATTTGCCTGAAATTGTGCATGTGGTGTTCTGTTACGACTTCCAACTACTGTGCCGATTATGGCACATTGCTCCCATGCAATGTTCTCTAATAAGTTTACGTTAATAATTTAACGAAAGCTAATTGGATATGGATAATCTGACACTGTTTGATGTTGACTAATGATTACGCAACTAACGAAATTATAGTTTTTTTTCCAGTAAGCCGAAAACATAAATAACTCAGTTGTTCTCATAACAATGCTACCATTTGCAAAATAGTAAATGGGTGCTCATATACCATATATTTTTTAATTAATAAGGCAATAAATTAAGTTCATCTAATATGAAGCAAGTGACAGAATATTTTTTTTTTAGCAAAATAGATGTGTCAAGTTTTAAAGTTCATTCAAGCATAATGTAGCCTTTCCCAAATTGGCACAACATCTGATGTCACCGTTGGTTGTTTCCTTGTGTGGCGCCACAGCAAAGGCGGAAAAGTGGTGACTGAAATTCGTCTTCCTCCATTCGGCCAATTTCTCATTTGCTATTCATCATCTCGACTGGAGGCATTTTTGATTAAGTGCGAGCATAATGTCGAAATCCATTACGATTTTCACTTCATTTACGAAATTTGTTTAAATTTCATATTTCCTTGGCGCTCTTTGTTGCTGCTGCCAAACAAATTGCCATAATTTAATATAAACATTGTCTAAACTTGTAACGCCAATGCCGCCAATGGTTATAGTGGCGGTAATGGCATGGTTTCCTACCCTTCCTAACCCGGGTGTGGAGCAACGAGTGTCATTAGCATCATAAATCACACATGTAACTCATCCATTCACGCGCTCTCGCTCACTAGCACAACAACACACATACATCGCAGTACATGCCAATATGGCACAGTGCCGGTCACACTGGAGGGGAACATTGAAGCGTTTACTCACACATACGCGCGCGCACTCAATGACAAAGTATTTTGGTAAATTTTCCATATCAAACATAAAAACAACAACAACAAGCAACTAGAGCTACAGCAAATGAACGTAATGTCGCTTGAACATGTACATCCGTTGAAAATGCGCCAGTATTATGGCAATAAACGAATTCGCTGAGACTGAGTTCACATACAAATAATTTTATCTGGCGAGAGTGAGTGTGTGTGTGTGTATGAGGGCCTCAATTTTCTTAAGCCATGTGAGGCCTCAAATCACTCCCAAAGTTTGAGTAATATAATAATTACAAGAAAATTGCCATTCGCAAAGTCAAATAATTATTGGAAAAAGAATGGCACAATCGGAAAATTCTGATACGGGTGAAATTCTGTGGGGTTTAAAATTTGACTTCTAGAAGAAATAAGGGGACGTTATCCGTAAAATGTATCGGTTCTGAATGGTTTGCGTTAGGCTAGGTTAAAGTGGCAGCCTGACATCAGACTCTTATTTTCATTGACGATCTTCTGGGTTGGACTTCGATTCCGATCTAATCGCTCGCTGATGACAGCAACCTCTGTCATTCGAACTCATTCGACCATAGGCCGAGTCTTTGATAGATTGAAGACAGAAGGCGGATTATGGACTTAACTCTTGTAATGCCCGTTTCACCTTTTTCTTATAATTTTATTTTGTTAAGCGAGAATTAATTTTTTCTACATACAATTTTGCACGTCACTGTAGCCATAACGTACTTGGTGCAGACAAAAATCCGCAGTTAAAAGTATTACAGACATTGAAGCATAAAATTGGATTAGATGGCAAATTTGAAAAAAAAACGAAAGAGGAAAGGAATAAATCATCCATCTGATTAGAACTATTGTTGTAGAGTTTCATCGATTCTTTTGTTCTTCTGCTTATGTTACGGCACTCACTCTCTTCATTTTCTAATCTTGATTTGAACCATTCCAGGGTAAATAGATAAGAGCTTTTAATCTCTGCCTCTTTTTAATAGCATTCTAAGACAGAGATATCATGGACTCTCTCTTTCATAAGCCTCTCTTTTGTCTCTTATTCCTTTTTACACACCTTATGATGAGCTTGGAAGAGTATCTTGATTGATTCTTAAGACACGCCCCCTCCTTCAATGGTAAATGGAACTTCTCAATTTCTGATATTTCAAATGATTTCTTTTATCTAAAGCAAATATCAAATGATTATCTTTGTGAGACAAGGCTTTTATATTTATATCGTACAAAGAATACAAAAAGTATTCAAAGTACACCAGTGAGCTAGTTTTTGTTTATTTTGCAAATTTTGTTTAAATGCCGATTTGTTTGTTTTAATTTATCGGTTTCCACAGACGGTGGGTGGCAACGCATATCATCAGTTTGACATTTTTTTTCCCTTCTTTGTGCTTCTATTTGACAAAGGCATGGAACACGTTTCCTTCCAAGTTAGGGATCAATTTGTCTTTCTTTTCCTGTGATCTCTCGATGTGATAAGAAGTATTCTTACACAGAATCTACGACTTAAAACGAAAAATAAAGGAAACTTTAACTTCGGTGAATTTTTTTTTTTCATAAAAATCATAACTTTTTGCGTCACTTGACTAAGTTTTGCTGAAGGTAAATTTTTTTGTGAATTCTTTGAAAGTTTCCCAATCAAACATAGTGCATTATTTTTTTTTATTGGTCTGTAGTGCGCAAATTAGGCCTTCATACACGTATCAGTGTTAAAGCTAGCATAATTGAGGCACAGGAGGAAGTCATTCATATATGTGGAATTTTTGAAGGAAAAGGCTTGGCACACCTGGATTCAAACCAAGAGATCTATAACCAACGGGGAGCTACTACCCACAGGGTAGTAGCCACCAATTTATTAATCCGAGTCCCAAGACGTGCTTAAGTGCTTGGCCATAACCTTTTTTGTCATTCACGTGTCTACACCAAGAGACTGGCTGAAGTGATTTTTGCCATGTTATTAGTAATATTTTAAAGCCAGCAAACCAATATTACCAGCCTCTATTTGAACCTTACACCGGCTATACCAACCTGATGTGACATTTTTCAACCGGCCATGTAAAGTTTTATCCAGCTATACCTAGTTTCAAGTGATATTTTTTCGAGGAACCATACATATTGAATACGTGCTGAATTTCAAGATTTTTGAAGCCACATCTTCACGCCATTTTGTTTAATTATTTTTTCATCATGCTAAAGCATCAGGCTGCCTATATCATCACAATTCATCAACTTAACTAGAATCGAATAAGTATCGTAATTATAAAATTCCTAAATGGAATTTCATCAAAATTGATTTTTTTTATTTTTTCGTAATTTAATCAGTTATAAATTTTACAGATAGCCTCATATACATCTAAGAAATTTGTTCAGATGTATGCCCAATAGTTCGTTTTATCTTAAATTTGGTAAATCCACCAGCAACACCCTTTTCATAATTTTCAATATCCAAACAGAAAAGCAACCACGAAACCATCGACCATGTGAGGAAGGCCTTCATCGCTGGCGTCATTTTTTTGTTGGTAAGTCACAATGTAAAAATTTTATATAAATATATGCAAAGTGTGTTGTAACTCCATTGGTTAGTTTCCCTCCATTTTTATTTTCTATTGCCTTGCTCTTTGTGGAGCAAACTTTAGAATAACTCGGTGGAGACTTTCTCTCCAGCCGCTCTCGTTTTTTTTTTCTTTGGGAGATCACATGAATGCACATAGTGTTTTTATAGTTTCTCACCAGTGATTTCTCCAAGAAGTGTTTTTATATTTTTTTTCATTTTTTCATTTTTGCAACTAATTTCGTCTGTTGGGCAGACATACCTACATACATAATTTTTTATTCATTTCTATTTTCACCTGTTTCGTAAATTTAAGATACTTTTTGAATATTTTTAACCCCTTCTGGGAAGCTTTAAATTTACAACATTTTCTAATGTTATAATTTTCTATCAGATTTTTACATTATTATTAGGTAAATTTTTCTAGTTATTATTATTATTTTTTTTAAATGGTTATTAATAAAAATATGTGAATTTTGAATTTCATAAACAATGATACTTTTCTCTTGTGGCGATGAACATTTTTATAAGGCATTGTCTCAATCAGTGAAGATGTGCTAGATCCGTTGGAAAAGTTTTCCTATAAGAAGATGAGATCATAAGAGGGTAGTACCTTTGTTTGTTAGGGGTCCAATGGACATAAGCTTGAATTGGACATAATTGGTTGGAGAGGGTTATGAAGCAATGGCCCCATTTACATCCGGGATGCCATATTAAATTTGACCTTATGGGAAGTATTCGACCTGTTTTTTTTTTTCTTTATTTTTCTTTTAAAGTTCTTTTTAAATTTTGTTTGATATATGGCCAACCATCGGTTTTATTCGTTCGTTTTATTTCATTAAAAAAAGGGAGTCTGTAACAAAAATTAATTGTGTAATGGGAACGAGGCTTAGAGGGAAAGGGACACGAACCCCCCACCCGACTGAAGTTAGCAATAGAAGGCTCCCGCAGTCCCAAGACTTTCTAAGTTCTAAGATGCCTTTGAATAGGATCTGAACCTGCATCTCATACAGATTTTCATCTGGATACATTACAGATTTTGGCGCCCAACGTGGGGCAGGAAAAAGACGCTGTCTTAGGCTCTATTATTTTTTTTGTTACTTTTGGAATTTTCACTTTTTAATGGATTGTCAGAAATTATGATAATTTTGTGATTTAGTGTTCGTGAATAGTTTGCAAACCTATCTGGAACTTTGTCAACTTGATGGTTTTACGAGTTAGTCAACCGATAGTTAATTTGTAAACCTTTTTGCAAGCCAAGATTTCATTTTTCCTCCTAGTTTTTGCTTATCCATCTTTCATATATAATTTTCTTTTATATCACTACGAAGAGCTTAGCTATCAGTACCTAAAAGGCAGCTCGGATTTCGTTAACTTGCAGGAAGCATTTTTGCGACCGCTGAATTTTAGACGAAAGACACGACAAATTTAATGTTTTCTACGCTGGTTTGATCTACGCAGGGATTTTTGGAAATTTTATGTATGAACCATAGCCCAGTTTTTTTTTATTTTTTTAATTCCCATAGTAGGGTAAAAGATACTACCTGTTTTGACTCTCATCTTTGAAAGGAAAACATATATCGTTTATGAAATTTTCTGAAAACTTATTTTTTTTGAGTTGCTGCAATAAGCAATACAATAAGGAATATTTATTAAATTTTTTCTGTTAGAACTTCAGATTTTGAAATGTCCTTGGAGAGAACCCCTCCACCGGCATTACCGCCGACTGCCTCGGCACCGGTTAATTCGGAACCTACGTTATGTTGGGTGTGTAACGAGATTATGACTGATGGTCAGGAATGTATGCTTATTAATGGATGTTCACATTCATTTCATAAGGTATGCTTACAGGAGTTTTTAACTACAGCATCGGAATGCCCCATGTGCAAACGATCGTGTCAGCCTAATGATTTAAAGGCTTTTGTGTCTGGACAGGGACTAGTTGCTCCGAAGAAACAACCGGCAAACAGGGGCAAAGCTAGGGGTGCGATGCAGAAGCAATATAATACGAGGAGTGCAAGGAATTTATTCCAGGACCAAGTGAGTTTTTTTAACACTAGTTCAGGTTCTCTGGGAGGTAATTTGGCCACACCAAATCGCGATCCTGGTGGTATTAATTCTCGAGGTTTTCACTCCCCATCTCAAGGTGTTGCAAATCCTTCCGCTGGAAACCGTTTTGACTTTAATGAGATGAATAGGTTGATTGAGGCTAACTTGACTCGGATGCTACAAAATTTGAATATTTTGCCCAATCCCAATCAGGACAATCCGCGGGGCGTTCTTCGAAATAGTTTCCAAGATTCGAGGTCCAGAATAGACACAAGGATGCCAAATGACAATGCTCATGCACCTAGTGCAGCCCAAGGTGGAAATGAAGTCCCTTCACAGTCTGTACATTTGAATAGCAATTCGCATATTTTGAATGTGTCTCCGCATTCACTCTCGAACTCTAATAATGGCAATATTCCTTCCGATAGGGTTACATCGATAATTCAGAGTTGGAATTTAAAATTCGACGGGTCATCCACCGGTCTCAACGTCGAAGAATTTTTATACCGGATTTGTTCACTGACTAGGGATAATTTTAATAGTGATTTCTCTTGTATATGCAGGAACCTTAATATTTTGTTAACCGGAAAGGCTAGAGAATGGTACTGGCGTTACCATAAGAGGGTTGCATCTCTTAACTGGGATGATTTTAGCCAGGCCATTCGTGAGCAATATAGGGATTCCAAGACGTCGTACGATTTTAGAGAGGAAATCAGGAATCGGAAACAAAGGGCCAATGAATCATTTGATACTTTTTATGAGTCTATTGCTGGTATTATGGATAGATTGTCGACGCCAATGGCAGAGCAGGAACTGATTGAGATAATACTTAGAAATTTACGTCCTGATGTGCGTCAGGACTTGCTTTATATGAAAATAGATTCAATTCCACATCTTCGTCAACTGGTGCAAACCAGAGAAAATTTCCTCAGCGATGAGTATGTTAGGAGGAACTTGTCCATGCGCAATGTAGGAATGACTAATGTCCCTCGTAGATTCGTATCCGAGATTGATGACGATCGTGATTGTGTCATGGAAGGGGATGAGGATACCTTGAAAGTAGAGGCGGTTCACGGGTCGACGACCAATATGAAATGCTGGAATTGTGAGGAACTCGGACATCACTGGCAGGAATGCTTGAGTGATAGACGAATTTTTTGTTATGGCTGTGGGGCCAAGGACATTTATAAGCCCAACTGCATTGATTGCAGAAACCGTAGGAACAACCCGGCAAAAAACTCGAGACCTCAGGGTCCACCGATCGAATGATTGATAATGTGGACCCCCACAAACCCCCTGATGTACCATTTGAACCCGGATTTTCTAATACCACACCTATTTCTACTTCTATTAAAGGAGATGTCGGGATATGCCCTCCAATAGACATTTTGAGAAGACCAGAGACCCTTGTTAGTTTTGCTAATGATATGCCATCTCATGTCTTATATCCGAGACGGCCTTATCACGAACGTTTAGCTTATTATCTGCAGAGACGCAATGAGATTTTTTCGTTGAGTAGTTTAAATTCTATTTCCAGTAGGCGGCCCAGACGTTCTACCATTCGATTAAGGCAGTACTTTAGATCCAAAAGGTTATGTAGGAAATTCTTGGTTTCGGCGATATTTTCTAAGCCCACGGATATGCGATATTTTGCGAAAATCTCCTTTTTGGAATTCAATGAATTCGGTCTTCTAGATACTGGGGCGAGTGTAAGCTGCCTTGGCGCTGAACTGGCGTTACACAATTTTTCGAAGTATCAAAATTTTTCTAAGTGTAGGTCGAATGTGAGCACTGCTGATGGAAGTATTCAAAGAGTCGTTGGCTGGATAGATGTTCTCGTTTCTTTTAAAGGAGATACTAGGCCTTTGAGATTTTTTATAATCCCTTCTTTGTCACAAAGGGTGATACTAGGTATTGACTTCTGGAAGAAGTTTGGTTTGATACCAGATATACTAGGATCTGTTGTCTTAATGGCTGATGGAGTTATCTCTACGAGTGTTCAGGCTTTGAATCCTGAGGGTGTAGTACTGCAGGAGGATTTTGACACTGATTCTTTTCCATTGACAGGACCACAGCGCAAGCAACTTCAAGCGGTTATAAATCTTTTTCCGAATTTTGAAACCCAGGGGCTGGGTAGGACCAGGTTGATTCGGCATAGTATTGACGTTGGGGATGCTTCTCCCGTAAAACAACGATACTACCCTGTGTCCCCGGCGGTTGAGAGATTAATGTTCGGAGAAATTGACCGGATGCTCAGTTTGGGTGTCATAGAACCGTCCACTTCGGCGTGGAGTTCGCCGATGCGATTAGTGGTGAAGCCGGGAAAAGTAAGGTTGTGCTTGGATGCTAGAAGGCTGAACGCCGTTACTATAAAGGATGCTTATCCTTTACCCAATATTGAGGGAATCTTCGCACGACTGCCAAAGGCGAATATCATTTCCAAACTCGATTTGAAGGATGCCTTTTGGCAGATTAGCCTAGACGAAAAGTCGAGACCACTGACAGCATTTACAGTCCCGGGACGGCCTTTGTACCAATTTGTGGTAATGCCGTTCGGGCTCTGTAATGCTCCACAGACTATGTGTAGGCTAATGGACGAGATCATTCCTCCCGATTTGCGCCATTGCGTATTTGGGTATTTGGATGATCTCGTCATCGTGTCGGAAGATTTCCCCTCTCATATGGAGGTATTGGTGCGGATTTCTGCACAATTCCGAAGGGCCAACCTTTCTTTAAACGTTTCCAAAAGTAAGTTTTGCGTCACCAGAGTAAATTACTTGGGTTACGTAATTGGAAACGGAGGCATAACCACTGATCCGGAAAAGGTCGCGGCAATAACCAACTGACCAGTGCCCAAGACTTTGAAACAGGTCCGAGGATTTTTAGGACTAACCGGCTGGTATCGTCGGTTCGTGCCGAATTTTTCTGATGCTACGTTCCATATAACCGAGGTTTTGAAATCCAGGAAGAAGTTTCAGTGGACACCAGAGGCACAATTGGCTTTCGAGGATCTCAAGGGGTTGCTTACATCCGCTCCGGTACTTTCTAACCCTGACTTCACTAAGAAGTTCTACTTGCACTGTGATGCAAGCGATCACGGCATAGGTGCCGTTCTCGTACAGTTAGATAAGGATGGGCAGGAAAAACCCATTGCATTTATGAGTAAAAAGCTTACCACGGCTCAGCGCAACTATAGCGTAACCGAACGCGAATGCCTTGCAGCCGTGGAAGCGATAAAGAAATTCAGGTGCTACCTAGAATTACAGGAGTTCGAAGTGGTCACTGACCACTCCAGTCTATTATGGCTGATGAGGCAGCCGGATTTAAGTGGAAGGTTGGCACGCTGGGTTTTTAAACTTCAGTCCTATCGTTTTTCTATTAGTCACAGGAAGGGAAGCGAACATGTCGTACCTGATGCACTTTCGCGGATTCCTCACGAGGAGGTTGCAGGTATTGACACCATCCTACCGGAAGTTGACCTTGAATCTCCTTTCTTTTTGGATGAGGACTACGTTTCTCTGAGGGCCAGGGTATTTGAAAGTCAGTCGAGTCTACCGGATTTGCGAATTGTGGACAAGTACGTGTACTATCGTACAGAACCCTATTCTGGTGAGGAGCGACAGGAGCAGGATGCCTGGAAACTTTGGATCCCTTTAAGGCTCCGAGAGGACACGATATCGAGGGCTCACGATTCACCGGTGACGGCACACGGCGGGATCGCTAAGACTGTGGATTTGCTAAGACGGCATTTCTTCTGGCCAGGTATGGTCAAGGACGTTCGAAGGTACGTGGGCAATTGCGAGGTGTGCAAGACTACCAAGGCCCCGAATACCATAATGAAGCCTCCTATGGTTAATCAATCTGTCTCCGAACGGCCCTTTCAACGCCTCTATATTGATCTGTTAGGACCATATCCGAGGAGTAAGTCAGGATATATAGGTTTGCTGATTGTTTTAGACCACTTTAGTAAATTTCACTGGGTGTGTCCTCTGCGCAAATTTACATCTTCGGCCATTAAGGATTTCCTGCAGAGTCAGATATTTCATATCTATGGTGTCCCGGAAACAGTTATCAGCGATAATGGTGGCCAGTTCAAGGCAGATGATTTGAACGCCTTTTTGACGAGCTTCGGTATCAACCATATTTACACCGCCTTTTATTCACCGCAGGCGAATGCGTCAGAGCGGGTTAACCGATCGCTTATAGCCGGAATCCGCGCATTTCTTAAGAAGGATCATCGTGAGTGGGATCAAAATCTCAGTGCTATCTGCTGTGCGCTAAGAAATTCGATCCACCAGTCCATTCGAGTGTCCCCATATCATGCGTTATTTGGGTTCGACATGGTAACCCATGCTTCGAACTATGTCCTTCTCAGGAATTTAAAACTCCTGAATGAATCTACCAATTGTCTTAGTCGAGATGATCGACTCCAACTTATAAGAGATGATGTTAAGAAGCATATAAAGTCTGCCTTTGAGAAGAATCAACGTGAGTACAACCTGCGAACAAGACCCAGGTCTTTTGAGGTAGATCAACAGGTATTTCGGCGTAATTTTGCGCAAAGCAGTTTAGAGAAGAAGTTTAGTACGAAGCTAGCACCCACTTTTATAAAGTCGAAAGTCCGAGAAAAACTTGGCAATCATTATTATGTGCTAGAAGACATGGATGGTAAAGTGGCAGGAACCTTCCATTGTAAGGACATTAGGACATAGCTTTGAGATCGATCGAGGGCTATGTTTAGATTGAATGCGCTGTTTGCCCAAAGTTTTTTTTCGTTTTTTTTCTTCGTACTAACATCATTAAGTCCAGAAATCAAGATATTTTCTAGCAAAAGATTTCTTTTATTATGTGACATATTTTTTTCGACTTGACATTATTTGAACCAAATTTACGGCCTTTTCCATTTTATTTCCATTCAAACTTGAAGAGAAATAACCTGGTTTTGTAATGCCCGTTTCACCTTTTTCTTATAATTTTATTTTGTTAAGCGAGAATTAATTTTTTCTACATACAATTTTGCACGTCACTGTAGCCATAACGTACTTGGTGCAGACAAAAATCCGCAGTTAAAAGTATTACAGACATTGAAGCATAAAATTGGATTAGATGGCAAATTTGAAAAAAAAACGAAAGAGGAAAGGAATAAATCATCCATCTGATTAGAACTATTGTTGTAGAGTTTCATCGATTCTTTTGTTCTTCTGCTTATGTTACGGCACTCACTCTCTTCATTTTCTAATCTTGATTTGAACCATTCCAGGGTAAATAGATAAGAGCTTTTAATCTCTGCCTCTTTTTAATAGCATTCTAAGACAGAGATATCATGGACTCTCTCTTTCATAAGCCTCTCTTTTGTCTCTTATTCCTTTTTACACACCTTATGATGAGCTTGGAAGAGTATCTTGATTGATTCTTAAGACACGCCCCCTCCTTCAATGGTAAATGGAACTTCTCAATTTCTGATATTTCAAATGATTTCTTTTATCTAAAGCAAATATCAAATGATTATCTTTGTGAGACAAGGCTTTTATATTTATATCGTACAAAGAATACAAAAAGTATTCAAAGTACACCAGTGAGCTAGTTTTTGTTTATTTTGCAAATTTTGTTTAAATGCCGATTTGTTTGTTTTAATTTATCGGTTTCCACAGACGGTGGGTGGCAACGCATATCATCAGTTTGACATTTTTTTTCCCTTCTTTGTGCTTCTATTTGACAAAGGCATGGAACACGTTTCCTTCCAAGTTAGGGATCAATTTGTCTTTCTTTTCCTGTGATCTCTCGATGTGATAAGAAGTATTCTTACACAGAATCTACGACTTAAAACGAAAAATAAAGGAAACTTTAACTTCGGTGAATTTTTTTTTTTCATAAAAATCATAACTTTTTGCGTCACTTGACTAAGTTTTGCTGAAGGTAAATTTTTTTGTGAATTCTTTGAAAGTTTCCCAATCAAACATAGTGCATTATTTTTTTTTATTGGTCTGTAGTGCGCAAATTAGGCCTTCATACACGTATCAGTGTTAAAGCTAGCATAATTGAGGCACAGGAGGAAGTCATTCATATATGTGGAATATTTGAAGGAAAAGGCTTGGCACACCTGGATTCAAACCAAGAGATCTATAACCAACGGGGAGCTACTACCCACAGGGTAGTAGCCACCAATTTATTAATCCGAGTCCCAAGACGTGCTTAAGTGCTTGGCCATAACCTTTTTTGTCATTCACGTGTCTACACCAAGAGACTGGCTGAAGTGATTTTTGCCATGTTATTAGTAATATTTTAAAGCCAGCAAACCAATATTACCAGCCTCTATTTGAACCTTACACCGGCTATACCAACCTGATGTGACATTTTTCAACCGGCCATGTAAAGTTTTATCCAGCTATACCTAGTTTCAAGTGATATTTTTTCGAGGAACCATACATATTGAATACGTGCTGAATTTCAAGATTTTTGAAGCCACATCTTCACGCCATTTTGTTTAATTATTTTTTCATCATGCTAAAGCATCAGGCTGCCTATATCATCACAATTCATCAACTTAACTAGAATCGAATAAGTATCGTAATTATAAAATTCCTAAATGGAATTTCATCAAAATTGATTTTTTTTATTTTTTCGTAATTTAATCAGTTATAAATTTTACAGATAGCCTCATATACATCTAAGAAATTTGTTCAGATGTATGCCCAATAGTTCGTTTTATCTTAAATTTGGTAAATCCACCAGCAACACCCTTTTCATAATTTTCAATATCCAAACAGAAAAGCAACCACGAAACCATCGACCATGTGAGGAAGGCCTTCATCGCTGGCGTCATTTTTTTGTTGGTAAGTCACAATGTAAAAATTTTATATAAATATATGCAAAGTGTGTTGTAACTCCATTGGTTAGTTTCCCTCCATTTTTATTTTCTATTGCCTTGCTCTTTGTGGAGCAAACTTTAGAATAACTCGGTGGAGACTTTCTCTCCAGCCGCTCTCGTTTTTTTTTTCTTTGGGAGATCACATGAATGCACATAGTGTTTTTATAGTTTCTCACCAGTGATTTCTCCAAGAAGTGTTTTTATATTTTTTTTCATTTTTTCATTTTTGCAACTAATTTCGTCTGTTGGGCAGACATACCTACATACATAATTTTTTATTCATTTCTATTTTCACCTGTTTCGTAAATTTAAGATACTTTTTGAATATTTTTAACCCCTTCTGGGAAGCTTTAAATTTACAACATTTTCTAATGTTATAATTTTCTATCAGATTTTTACATTATTATTAGGTAAATTTTTCTAGTTATTATTATTATTTTTTTTAAATGGTTATTAATAAAAATATGTGAATTTTGAATTTCATAAACAATGATACTTTTCTCTTGTGGCGATGAACATTTTTATAAGGCATTGTCTCAATCAGTGAAGATGTGCTAGATCCGTTGGAAAAGTTTTCCTATAAGAAGATGAGATCATAAGAGGGTAGTACCTTTGTTTGTTAGGGGTCCAATGGACATAAGCTTGAATTGGACATAATTGGTTGGAGAGGGTTATGAAGCAATGGCCCCATTTACATCCGGGATGCCATATTAAATTTGACCTTATGGGAAGTATTCGACCTGTTTTTTTTTTCTTTATTTTTCTTTTAAAGTTCTTTTTAAATTTTGTTTGATATATGGCCAACCATCGGTTTTATTCGTTCGTTTTATTTCATTAAAAAAAGGGAGTCTGTAACAAAAATTAATTGTGTAATGGGAACGAGGCTTAGAGGGAAAGGGACACGAACCCCCCACCCGACTGAAGTTAGCAATAGAAGGCTCCCGCAGTCCCAAGACTTTCTAAGTTCTAAGATGCCTTTGAATAGGATCTGAACCTGCATCTCATACAGATTTTCATCTGGATACATTACACTCTCTGCCAGGCTTTGCTGGCCATTTCTGAGTGGGGTCGAAAGAACAGAGTAGATTTTAATGCACGCAATACGCAATGTTGTTTGCTGCTGACACTTTACAATCGTCAATAACTATCGACGGTGTGGATATCAAGCAGTCAGAGGCTCTTGATGTTCTGTGATATCCATTGGTCAAAATATGTATTCGAAGTGTCGAAGGAAGCATTCAAGATGGGCTTTCTAAAGCGGTGTAAGAAATATTTCACTACTTCTGATCTTTCTAATATCCACACTACGTACATTAGGCCGAAAATGGAATAAGTCGCATACATGATCCGGAGCTTCAAAATCATCCCTGGTGCTGCTACACCGTGTGCAGAGGCAGGCGTTGGTGTTGATTGGAGATGGTAATGGTGTACAATTCTATTGTTTCCCTTGAACATCGTCGAAATGTAGGCTGTGTGGCCTTGTTCTATCGATTCTTCCACCGCGTGTGTTCTTCGAAAATCAGTCTTCTGATTCCTGACTTGAGGTTGTTTGTCAGAAATACATGATTTTCTAGAAGCGTACACCGACTTATAATCGATTGGCCAGCTGATCGGACCATGCACTACCAAGAGAATTCTTTTTTCGCAAGGATGGTTTATATGTATATCGGAATCGACTTCGTTTTTCCCGCTATTTACGACATCCAGAAATTCAAAGCAAGTGTCAATAAACACTACTCCCTCCCAGGCGTTCAGCGTCATAGGCGAACATGCTAACCTCTGCGCTACGGTGGCCTCCGCGTAGCAGAGGGTTTAAATCCCTCCTCAATTAGCATTCGTAAAAAGTTTTTTATCGTGTTCACACACAGGAGTGGAGAAAAAATGCCCCACTTTGGCTTGTCCTGTGCCATCTTCTCCCTCACATGTATAGTCATGGGACCCGCAAGTTATCCTTAGCACATGGTTTATCGCTTCGAATCATTACCGTTTTACAGCAAAGGTTCGCACCCGTTTGAACATGGTGAGGAAAGAACGATTTGACACTGCAAAGAAGCTCGACATTGCAAAGCTACAAATACTACAACAGATGGCAACGGCATATGCAACTCGACTGACCCAATTGCTTGATGAAAGCACCCCTTGTTCCGATGGTATAATGGCGCAGTGGCAAACCATTGCCCACTCCATGGAAAATGGCGAGAAATTCGTACTTGGGTACCGGAGGCCTCCCCCAAGAAACTCATGGTACGATCAAGAGTGTCGAGATGCTACTGAAGCCTAGAATGCGGCATGTAGAACAACCCTGCAATCAGTAACAACGCGCCAGATGAAGGAGAGGTATCGGGGGAAAAGGAGAGAGGAGAAATGTCTATTCCGCAAAAAGAAAAAGGAAATGGAAAGACTTGAGTGTGAGCGAATTGAGATGTACAGGAGTCAGAATGAAATCCGGAAATTCTACCAAAGAATTAAACATCAAACCGATGGCTTTGGTGCAGGCACATCCTCTTGCAGAGACAAAGAAGGAAATCTGGTTACTGACACAGATAACATGCTGAGGATATGGAAAGAAAATTTTACCCAACCGCTAGTGTCCGACGTTGGCGGTGAAGAGGATACTGCAGAACAAATGAATGATAATGGAATAGCATGTTTACCTCGTAGTCAGAAAAAAGTCCAAATAGTAGTGACCCGACTGAAGAACAACAAGGCAGCAGGAGCCGACGGGTTACCCGCTGAACTATTAAAGACCGGGGGTGACACCCTGATATGGCGTACGCATCAGCTTATCTGCGCAATGTGGCTAGAAGAACGCATACCCCATGATTGGAACCTCAGCATACTATGACCCTCACACGAGAAAGAAGACAAGACGGAATGTGCCAACTATAGAGGAATAAGTCTCCACCGCTTCGCATACAAGATACTCTCGAACGTACTGTGTGAAAGGTTTAAACCTAAAGTCAATAAGATAATTGGGCCTTATCAATTCACCTTTAGACCTGGTAAACTCACCCTAGACCAGATATTCACACTGCGCCAAATCCTGGAAAAGACCCGAGAGGGACCAATCCACACCTACCATCTCGTTGTTGACTACAAAGCCGCCTTCGATACTCATTTACGTTCAAAGGTATTCTAAGCCATGTCTGAAGGATACCAACCCTGCAATATTAATAAAACTCTGCAGGATGACTCTTGCTGATACGCGTTCCTTAGTAAGAATAGGAAAGAATCTCTCCGAAACATTTAATACCAAACGAAGTTTCAGACAAGGAGACAGCCTATTGTTTGGTCTCTTCAATATTTTGCTGAAGAAGATTATACGAGATGCAGATGTGAATATATGTGGCACATGGGTCATGGTTCGGTCAGCGGAAGCAGTTACAGAAGACTTTGAAAAATTCGAAAAAAATTCCTTAAAAATGGGTCTGACAGTAAACAGAAATAAAAAAAATGGATGATATCAAGTCCCAAAACCCCTGTACGACCGATCAGATAAAGAAAATTGAGAAAGTTGGGAACCCCACATTTGAGATAGGTTAGGTTGAAAAGAGGGTGTGGATATTAATCCACAGACGAGGTAGTGCTTGGAGTATTTGAGAGAAAGATTCTTCGTAAAATATATGGACCATTTTGAGTTAATGGAGAATATAGGCGTCGCATGAGCCACGAGCTGTATGGCGACGATAGCATAGTTACACGTATCAAACTACAACGGCTGCGTTTGTTTTCAGAATTGACGAAGAAGCTCCAGCAAAGAAGACTTTTGAAGGCAAACACGATGGTACACACAAACGACCAAAATACCGACCAAGATAGTTCAAGTGGCGGGAGACACCTTGAAACTTGGTGTCGGAGATTTTAGAATGAGCGCAGAAGATCCAGGCGCTTGGAACGCTATTCAACATTCGGCTAGTGGAACCAATGTTCTGTCATAGCCAATGAAAATAAGTAAGTATTCCACCACATCTTTAATTGCAAGGATCTCCGCTTGATACACACTGCAGTAGTCGGGTAACCTTCTCGATATGACCAGTTTTAGCTTTTAAGAGTACACCCTAAAGCCTGGTCGTCTAGTTTGAAACCATCCGTGTAGAAGTCTATGCAACTTCTATTACCAGGGATGTGTAATGAACCTTTGCTGGAGATAGTGTGTTTTTTTTGTTTTGCAATATGAGCACCAACATTTCTTCATGATTTGCTCACCTTTTATGTGCCTAGTTTTGGTATGGCACAGCTACAATTCCGTTTGTAACACTTGAAATGCCTGACTGCCATTGACTGTCCGACCATCTGTCTATCCTTTTGTCTGTCCGCACGATTTTTACCTACTTTCAAGATTCTACAATCAATTTCATTACACGCATTAAAATGCCCAGTTCATATATGGTCTGAATGTGTCTATTGGGGGTAATTCACATGAATCTTATTACACTTAACGAAGTTTAACTTACATTTGCCCATTTGAAGTCATCAGCTGAAGGCCCTTGTGAATTTTGTCCATGGAGGACGAAATTTGGCCAGTCTTTATGAATTTTTTTGCGATAACTCACCATGTTCACAATACTGTATTTTTGTCACATTTCAAGATTTGACTCCGGCCATGGCAACGGGAACGAGAAAAAACAGGAATTTGTGAGAATATTTTTCTGCAAATTATTTCCACCTACTTACGGTTTGGTTTTAACATCATTTAATTTTTTATATGCATTAGCATATACCCATTAAATTATTATTATGCCACGACATTTGTATACAAAATACCCTTTTTTGATTTTTTGTCCACGGCTCCCGGTCAGCTTCTTCTCAATTCTTCTTCAATTTGGAATTTTTTATGAACGTCATTTCGAATTTCAAAATTTTTTTTCTTTATAATTCAAATTCTTTTTTATTATAAATTCTTTAGAAAAAATGTGTTCCAATAAGGAACAGTTATGTCTTTTTTTAAGTAATGTCTATAATAGCAAAACAATAAATAGAAACAGGTCGATGATGTGCTATCAAAATCATTTTCTATTACACCCATTTTGTTTTGATATGGAATTTTATAGCAGCAAGCACTTGTACGTACAATTCACTACTGTGTACAAGAAACGTACCCACAAGCGGCTATTCGGCCGGTCATTTGATGCAAGACTTGCAAATTTATATAGATTTTTTCTCTTTTTGTGGATATAGGAAAAAAATGAGACTTTCCAGATAATATCCTTACCAACAGATTTAATTGGACATTTCTCTAGGTCTAGAAGTTGCATTTTGGAATTGAATGTCCGAAATGAGGTTTTTTTTTTTATTGTGGCAACCATATGTGGTCAATGCAATTGGCAACATGAAGTGAGATTAGTTTTGACGTTTCCTTTCGACCTTTTTTTTTTTTTGCACGGATGAGGAGCTGCAAGTGGCAGAACCAACTTCAGAACTTCCTATTGTCTGCCAACTGTGAAAGGGAAAGCATCAACTCTTTAAATAAAATCCAGACTTTATCCCACGGATCGTTTAATTATTTTGCTTAGTGAAGTTCGAATAGTGCAAATATAACTTTTTTAGAATATTTTTTTTGTAAATGTTTGTGTCATTTTTTGAAAGAGGTAAGGGATCCTTTTTGGCTTTGTATTTTGGTGATTTTTTTTAGCATGACAGTGTTTTTATCTTAGATTCGCCTAAGAGTCAGTGCACCTCGTGATTGGGAAAATCTTAATTTGATCGACCAGCCTCACTTTTCCTTGTGCATTAGGGAATAAGTGCACGATACAGCACCAAATTTTCCCAAAGAATATTGTGCAGGAATCGCCATTGAGATCACCTGGTGCATTACATTGTGCTGGAATCTAGACCAGAATCTATTTTTGATGAAATCACGCTGGCAGAAGTGCAGCGTGATATATTTTTTTCGATTGCACCCGACGCAGTTGCAGCCCTTTGAATTTTTAATAATTTTTGCCCACCAACCAAGGCCTTTGGCCTCGTCTAACACCTTATTGGCTTGTTAAATCCCAAAAACCGAATGAATTTGCCATAGCCAAGGCACGAAGATAGCTGAGATGAGAATGGCTCAACTCATCCATCAACCAGCTTAGACGACCCGCAGCGACAAGGAATAAGCCACCACCATAACCATCATATATCTATCTTATTTTTAATTTATTTATATATTTTTTCTTTTTGATTTATTCTGTTTTTTTTTTGAGTGTAGAATGCTAGGCAGTATCTTATATTAGAAGCAGATACTTCGATGCGTTTTTTGTTGCAAGCATTGCAAAGTCAATGCATGAGACATTTGTTTTTTTTTTAATTTCTTTTACACAGCAATAACCATCACCCACTTCATGGAGGAGGCCTTCGACGTGTAGCGGCAGTGCTGGTAAGTCTTGATTTGCTCTATATCAAAGAGAACCCAAAAACATTTGTCTCGCGCTCCCATAACTAAAGTACTACGAGAGTGTACAAAAATAAAGGAAAGAAAAAATAGTAAAAAACTGTACAAACAAACAAACATATAAATTTCATTGGAATAATGCAAAGGCAGTGAGAGATCATGGTTAAGCTACTCTTAATTTATCACTCTCTTTGAATTTTCAACTGTTCGAAACAAGTATAACACTTTAAAGTTTGTTTTTTTTATGTTTTGCATAGTCTTTGCATTTGATCAATGATGCAAACGTACATACGATATTTTTTTGATATACCATTCATATGTTTGTCTGTTCGCCTTTTTTTTCTTTTGCTTGCATCAAAAGATACAATTGAAAATTTAACCCCTTCAGGGATGAAAATGATTAGATTTTTTTTTGCGTATAAATAATATTTAATATTTATTATCTAAAAAAAAATGAAGTTTGAACTATTTGCCGTCTTTAATAAATATCGTTTTGTTAAGATTATTATGAATTGGTAAAGGAAAATTGAAGATGTTTTCTTGTAAGAAACCGTAAAGAAGAAGGTGTGGTAAGTTGTAATGGGGTCTTCAGTTGAAATTCGCACTATGAAGACATTGGATGGCGAGGGTAAAGACGTGCGGTCCCACAGTGACAACAGTGGGATATTGAGACAATGTAGACAGTCGATAGATGCCTTTTGCAAGTTTTGAGTTTCGTTTTTCGTTTTTTTTTACTAACTAGTTATGGGCAGTTTTGAATGACTAGTTGGCTTGGCCCACTTTTTAGTTTCCGATATGTTAAGTTTTTTTTTTGATACACAAAATAGGGAGTCTACAATAATTTGATGTAGTGGGAAAAGACTTTTATATGGAAGGACCGAATCCCCCCGCCCGACTGATGCTAGCTCTTCAATGGCTCCCGCAGTCCTCTCTATATGTCAGCTCTAGGATGCCTCGAATTAACAAAACTTTTGCATCATTTCCTTCTTGGACATTACAATACAGATGTTATAGTTCCAATCGGTTCTATCACAAATAGTGGAACAGTACAAAAATCGGTTCAGGCAGGGAGGCGATTAGCCATGACATTTTAAGTCGATCTAGCCATTTCGACCGTCTCACTATGGGCGAAATGACCCATCCACCGCCACAAAACTCAATTTTCAACTTGTTTAAAATCGGGAAAATTGTACCTCATTCGATCACATTCATTCCACTGATCTTCGAAATCGATTTTATATTGATTGCTTTGGTCCAGCTTTGGAACAGCTGTAAGGTGTCAAAATAGAACATATGTTTCAGTCGCTCTGAAGACACTATCTGAAGCACGGTAATCAATGCTGTATAATGGAATAGGGTATAAGCATTTTACGATGCGCCACTATTCAATGTACTGCAATAATTCGCAAATGCAAATTTTGCCCATGAATATTCCACTAAGGAACAGAAGCAAACTTCTCACATATTAATGCGTGCACACCGATTCATGTGTAAGCTCAATGATAAGGGACCTCCTTTTTTTTATAGCCGAGTCCGAACGGCGTGACGCAGTGCGACACCTCTTTGGAGAGAAATTTTACATGGCATAGTATTTCACATATGTTGCCAGCATTAGGAGGGCAAAAACACCTCTGAAAATTTTTTCTGATGGTCTCGCCAGGATTCGAACCCAGGCGTTCAGCGTCATAGGCGGACATGCTAACCTCTGCGCTACGGTGGCCTCTGGCAATAATTTGCCTTCTCCGGCCGAATCTGCCATTTTCCTCGGCCTTCTCACAACCCTCGCTGCACTGTAATCATATATCATATATCCACCTACACATAGGGCCACATACTTACACATGATACTGTTGTGGAGGTGTTATTGTTTTACTGTAACAACGAGTGAGAGTGTGTCTGCCCATTTTTTTGCTTTACTTTTAATGGCTCTGTAGTACTCTCTGGTACTGTATGTCGGTTACTTTATGCTCTTGCATATTGTTGTTGTTGTTGTAAGTGCTTCGTACCATGTTTGCTCTGTTGCTTATGTAAATTCCGAATGTTTATGTTACCGCTTTAACTTCAATAATATTAGTGGTTGTTGCCGGCTACAACTACAAACGTTAAGTAATTCGGATGATGTGCATGTGTGTTAGTATAGGTTGCTAAAGAGAGAATATAAAACACGATCTGAATGTACGTACAAGAATGTACAGTGAAACGAAACAGGTAAATACGCACTAAGTTCGCCCAGGGCGAACTTTGAATCAAAGAGGGTGAGAAGCAGAAGAGAGGGTTTCTGCTAAGTCTACCCAATACCGCAAGAAAACAAGCGTTAAAGACACAACATGTTCCAAGTATCCCAATTGGTTTCACATTGAGGGTTGCAATTTTTTCGGGTTTTTCTGTTTTGATTCGGGCATTTGTTCGAAAATTTGTTCGTATTTTCCTTTGACTCTTTGCAACCGAAAGTTGGAATAACAGAAAACAAGTAAAAGCTTGATAAGTTCAGCCGGGCAGAATCAGGGAACCCACCACCAAGGATTCTGCTAAAAATTTATACAAAATATTGGGTTGCCCAAAAAGTAATTGCGGATTTTTTAAAAGAAAGTAAATGCATTTTTAATAGAACTTAGAATGAACTTTAATCAAATATACTTTTTTTACACTTTTTTCTAAAGGAATAATTTTATTCTACATACCAAACATCTGTCAAACCTGCAGAAATTAAAGCTTCTAGGAACCGAACAAGGATAAAAGAGACCGGTTTATATGGGAGCTATATCAGGTTATAGATTGATTTGAACCGTAATTGGCACAGTTAGGTTAAGTTTCAGTGGCAGTCTACCGTCAGACTCACTTAGACATTTTCGTCCATTGTGATACCACAGGAACAAAAAAAGATAAATGCCTTCAAGTTCCTACAGTTGAACCATCCAGATCGCTTTAAAACGCCCAACAACTTACGAATGTTCAAATCCGCTATATCAGACAGGTCCTCAAAGAAATTAGAACCTAAGGTGGAACTCACTCTGACTGCCAGTGCGCGATACACACACAGAAAGTGTTCTATAGTCTCTTCTTCTTCGATGTCCTCACAGCTTCCGCAAACGTCTCACTTAGACGTTTTCGTCCATTGCGATATTACAGGAATAAAAGAAGAAAAATGCCTTAAAGTTCCTACCGTTGAACCATCCAGATCGCTTTAAAACCCCCAACAATTTGCGAATGTTCAAATACGGAACTGCTGCGCAAGGCAAGATCTTCGTGTGCCAATATGCTTAGTCTCGAAAAATTTCTTTACAAACAGCGTCGGCGTACTAAAGCTCTTGCTTCTACACGAGGAAGTAAAAGCTTTTGGTCGTTCGTGAAAAGAGTAAAGTGTAGTTCTTCATCTATTCCAACTCTTTTTAAGGACGATCAAGCGTTCACTGACCCGGTTGATAATGGTAACCTGTTGGCTGATATATTTGCAGCGAACTCTTCCCTGCCGGTTAGCAATTAACCACTCCCCTCAATCGAAAATGTATCTGGCATCATGCCCCAAATATTTTTTCATTCTTTCGGGAGCGTTGGAAGATTGCGAACGTTCAGCCAATACCCTAGAAGGGTGAGGCAAATAACCCTGCGAATTATCGGCCAATTGCGATATGATCCGCTCTCTCCAAAGTCATGGAGAGCATGGTTGATCACCATCTTGTGAGGCATTTAGAGTCTAATGGGCTTCTTAGCGACCAACAGTTTGAGTTCCGCAGAAATCGCTGTACCGTCGACCTCATGGCACTTCTGTCGGAACGTTGGAGTCGCTCAATCCACCAATTTGGTGGGAGTAAGGTTGTGGTTTTGGAAATCTCCAAGGCATTTGATAGGGTCTGGCACGGTGCACTACTATCAAAGCTTGTCGCATTGGGAGTCGGTAATGGCTTCGTTCGATTAATTTCGAACTTTCTCAGAGATCGCACTATTCGAGTCGTTATTGATGGGTTCTCATTCAATGAGCACAAATTGACAGCAGGTGTACACCAGGGCTTTGTTCTTTCTCCTTCTCTTTTTCTAATTCTCCTCAACGATCAGTTGGGTCAGACATCGAATCCGATCTAGTCATTTGCGGATGACAGTAATCTCTGTCATTCGTACTCATTCGACCATAGGCCGAGTCTTCGAGAGATTGAGGACAAGAGGCGGGTTATGGACGATACACTCTGCCAGGATTTGCTGGCCATTTCTGAGTGGGGTCGAATGAATCGAGTAGATTTTAATGCACGGAAGACTTAGTGATTTGTCACACAAACGATTCGCTGACTCATTATGATCATCTTTGTCTATCAACGGTGTACATGTTGAGCAATCAGAAGCTCTTGATATTCTGGGCATGAAAATACAAACTGATGTCCGTTGGGCTAAACATGTATTTGAAGCGTCGAAAGAAGCATTCAAGTGTTTAGGCTTCCTTAAACTGTGTAAGAATTACTTCACTCCGTCTGATCTTCTTAACATGTACACCACTTTCATAAGGCCGAAAATAGATTACAACTCACATATATGGGCTGGAGCTTCAAAATCATCCCTGGAGCTACTGGACCATGTACAGAGGAGGGCGATGGCGCTGATTGGGGACAGTGGGGTATCCAACTCTATTGCCTCCCTTCATCATCGTCACAATGTGGGTTGTTTGGCGCTGTTCTATCGGTACTTTCATGGTGTGTGTTCGTCTGATATTAGTCTTCTTATTCCTGACGTAAGGATGTATGTTAGGTATACTAGACATTCCAGGAACTCACACCCGTTTGTAATTGATTGGCCAGCGGACCGCACAATGCATAATAGAGAGAATTCTTATTTCGCCCGAACCGTTCGAATGTGGAATCGACTTCCGGCTAATGTTCTTCCCACCCACTTTGACATTCAAAGATTTAAGACAAATGTCAATAAGCACTACATCCTTGCGACTTGGCTCAAGAAGTCAAATCGGGAGATCGGTTGATATGGGAGCTATATCAGGTTATAGAACGATTTAGACCGTACTTAGCACAGTCATAACAGAACACTACATGCAAAATTTCAGCCAAATCGGACAAAAATTACAGCTTGTAAGGCTCAAGTAGTCAAATCGGGAGATTGGTTTATATAGACGCTATATCAAAATCTAAACAGATATGGCCAATTTGCAATCCCCATCGACCTACATTAATAGTAATTGTCTGTAGACTCACGCGGCTTGCAGACTTAAGCGGCTTGCTTTACGCGTTTGACCGCTCTCATGATTTCGACAAACTGACGGACGCACATGAGCAGATCGACTCAGAACGTCGAGGCGATGGAGTCTAAGACGAATTTTTGGAGGTGTTACAAACGAAATGTTAGATAAGTGTACCCCATTCTTTGGTGGTGGGTAAAAAACGAAACATCGTAAGCAATTCAAAAATGTTGTGTCTAACTTCTATCACTTACTAGCCGAACCGGGCCCGCTCCGCTGCACCTTCTCTAACTCTCTAATATCTTTTTAGGCTGGGGACTCATCGCCCTGAATGTGGATATCGAATTCGTGGCATTGCAGCCTATGATGCTGAACGCGTTGGAATCCTGGCGAGAACATCGGACAAAACGGTGTTTATCCCCTCTTAATGTTGGCTACATTTGGGAGGTACAATGCCATGCATGGTCATTTAAAAAATTTTCCCCAAGGAGGTGTCGCACTGCAGGACACCATTCGGACTCGGCTATAAAAAAAGGTCCCTTATCATTGAATTTAAACTTGAATCGGTAGTAATGTTGCTCCTTAGGGTAATGTTCTTATTATGGGAGGGATGGCACCTCAGACATCTTGACTCAAATATGGATATCATATTCGTACTGCACTTCCAAATCCCTTTGATTTGAGCGCCGTATTTGCACGGCCGGTAAATATGAACCGTTTGGAGGGTGTTTTAGGGCTGGGGTGGCTTGCGGCACTTTGCACTGAAAATAGATATCAAATTCGTTCTTTATTCCCAACGGAAATGAAATTCAGTATAGAGGGTGCTTAATTCAGTATAGAGGGTGCGTATCCCAAAACACTTGGCTCCAAAATTGGATATTAAATTCGTTTTTTACTCTCAAATACCTTTCATATTGTCATAATGGTCCCAAAAACCCATTTGACATATCTTTTGGGAGGAAAAGCGCCACCTAGACTTAAACGCAAATTTTAATGTCATATTCGTAATTCACTCCCTAATACCTTTCATTAGAGTCCCATATAGCCATGGTCGGCTAATATGCCCATTTGGGGGTATTTGGGGGTGGGCAATCTTCCATTACATGGACCTAAAGTTTTATGGCAAACATGTAATCTACTGCCTTATACTTTTCGTTTGAGTTCCATATTGACATGAACTTCGAATATATCTGTTTAGAGGAGTTTTGGGTTTGGGGGCGCCCGCTAGATACTTGGACCCAAATTTTAATACCATACTCGTTTTCTGGTCTCGTTACCTCTCATTTGATACCCTTATTGTGCCCATCGAACCACTTTTGGATATGAGTGACGTTTTTTGGGTTACGGGGAGGGTCCGCCTCCTCCCGATATCTGAAAATTATATAGCCTTTGTTTCCTTCCAGATAAACGTACACAGTATAGGAAATTTTTAACAAAATCGGTTCAGCCAAGTATCATATAGTCATAATGGGTATAATGGCGTTTTTGAGGGGTGGCGTGACCCCCTATACTTCGATCTGATTTTGTATGCCAGATTTGACATCTCTCCCGAATACCTTTCATTTGAGCCCCATATTGAAATGAACGTCTAATATGTCTGTTTGGGGGAGTTTTTGGGGTTTGGGCGGCCCGATGTGTACTTAGACTAAAATTTTAAAACCATATTCGTATTCTACTCTCCAATACCTTTCATTTGAGTCCCATACTTTACCGATCGGCTCACTTTTGATTTTGGGTTATGTTCTTGACATAAGGGGGAGGGTCCGTCCCCCTTCCGATACCGAAA
Organism: Stomoxys calcitrans; assembly: GCF_963082655.1. Taxonomy (NCBI): domain Eukaryota; kingdom Metazoa; phylum Arthropoda; class Insecta; order Diptera; family Muscidae; genus Stomoxys; species Stomoxys calcitrans. Next base: position 114,508,263 of record NC_081553.1, read on the forward strand.
AATTATATACCCTAAGTTTTCTTCCAGACCAACCTACACAATATGCGGAAATTTGGAGAAAATCGGTTCTGCCGTTTTTCAGTCTATACGGAACGAACAGAGTCCCATATATCCATGATCGGCTACTGTGCCAATTTTATGCGTTTTTGTAGGGGTGGTGTGACCACCTATACTTCGACCTGAATTTGTATGCCAGATTCCTTATCTACTTCCGCATACTTTTCATTTGATACCCATATTGTCCTTATCGGTCCAATTTTGATTTTGGGTGGTGTTTTTGGGGTAACGGGGGAGGGTCCGCCCCCTTCCATTATCAATAACTTATAAAGCCTATTCCTACTTCCTGACCATTTTCGTAATCTACTCCCGAATACCTTTCATCTGAGTCCCATATTGTCATGATCGTCAAATAAACCTATTTTAAGGTGTTTTGGGCCTGGGGCGGTCCCCCAGGTACTTGAATCCAACTTTTATTATGAAGGTCGTACTCTACTCTTGAATACCTTTCATTTGAATCCCATACTGTCCCGATCGGTCCAGTTTTGATTTTGGGTTATGTTCTTGACATAAGGGGGAGGATCCGTCCCCCTTCCGATACCGAAAAATTATATACCCTATGTTTCCTTCCAGACCAACCTACACAATATGCGGAAATTTGGAGAAAATCGGTTCTACTGTTTATCAGTCTATACGAAACAAACAGAGTCCCATATATCCATGATCGGCTACTGTGCCCATTTTGTCCGTTTTTGTAGGGGTGGTGTGACCACCTATACTTCGACCTGAATTTGTATGCCAGATTCATTATCTACTCCAGCATACTTTCCATTTGATACCCATATTATCCTTATCGGTCCAATTTTGATTTTGGGCGGTGTTTTTGGAGTTACGGGGGAGGGTCCGCCCGCTTCCATTATCAATAAATTATAAAGCCTATTCCTACTTCCTGACCATTTTCGAAATCTACTCCCGAATACCTTTCATTTGAGTCCCATATTGTCATGATCGTCAAATAAACCTATTTTAAGGTGTTTTGGGCCTGGGGCGGTCCCCCAGATACTTGAATTAAACTTTTATTGTGAAGTTCGTACTCTACTCTTGAATACCTTTCATTTGAATCCCATACTGTCCCGATCGGTCCAGTTTTGATTTTGGGTTATGTTCTTGACATAAGGGGGAAGGTTCGTCCCCCTTCCGATACCGAAAAATTATATGCCCAATGTTTCCTTCCAGACCAACCAACACAATATGCGAAAATTTCGAGAAAATCTGTTCTGCCGTTTTTCAGTCTATACGGAACCAACAGAGACCCATATATCCTTGATCGGCTAATGAGCCCATTTTTCGCGTTTTTGTGGGGATGGGGTGACCACCTATACTTCGACCTGAATTTGTATGCCAGATTCATTATCTACTCCCGCATACTTTTCATTTGATACCCTTATTGTCCTTATCGGTCCAATTTTGATTTTGGGCGGTGTTTTTGGGGTAACGGGGGTGGGTCCGCCCCCTTCCGTTATCAATAAATTAATAAGCCTTCCTGACCATATTCGTAATCAACTCCCGTGGACATGTTCAAAATCAAACAAAAATGCGGCTTTGGTGGACTAGGGCCCTAAATCGGCGAATCAGTAGTCATGATAGATGTGTTTATCTAAATATGGTCCATCCCGATTGGAATAAATTCACACATACAGTGTCATTACCTTTTGGTTCACTGTATGTGTGGATACTACACTGCGGTTGTTAGTCATCCTGACAGCTACTCTATGGTTCTTTTTCAAAATGGAAATAACGAAGGCAAAGATGATGATGATGATGGCGACGAGGACGACGATGCTGTTGCCTCCGATGTTGTTGGCGTGTTGAAGATGACGACTAAGAGGTGTTAGTTGTTATTGTGTTATTATTGTCTCATGGCGGATATTAACATATTATTGTTGCTACTTTTCGCTCGTTCATATGTCTCACTGCCACATACACACCTTGCCTCTTCATCCCAAAGCGAGTGAGTGAGTTTATGTGAGTATGGTGAAGTGCACATGTGAGTGAGAGTATGAATTATGGCTACGGCAATGACTGTGACACATCAACAGCAGCCGTAGCAGTAGCAGTAACATATTGCATTACTTATATCCGCACTAACCTTGACTTCCTTCCGGCTTTGACGGCTTCATAGCCATGGTACTGAAAGCCGGCCTGACAGACTAAAAGACTACCATAGTCTGTCTGTCTGTCAGCATCTTTAGTTCTGTTGCTTTAAACTGCCGCCTTTTACCAACACCCCACCCACACCCACATTGTCACTTTGGCCAAGTCTATGGAAATGTTTCGAGGGCTTTGGCTCTTAAACTTTTTACCGTGAATTATAAACATAAATTCATCACCATCAACTGCAGCACATGCTTCATTTAACCCAAACCCCTAAAACGATGACAACATAGGCGCACATACTCACACACATTTGCACTTTAATGTCCGTCTGTCTCTTCGTCTACTCGAAGGCATTTTTGAGCCTTATGTTTGCATCTTTTACTAAAGACAGCATACGATGAGACGTTCGTCCTTAATTCATTTTCTTTTTCATATTTTTCCTTCCGTTTTAACGAGCATTATTCCCCATAACTTGGCACCGGGGATGCCTTAAGATGTATTCATATCCTTGTCCAATATTACATGAAAGCGCAATAAGAACAAAAAGGGATCCAATAGCATTCTTAGAACTAGGGAAACCAATTTTGACAGAAATTTACAATGAATAACAAGTAAAAACGGCTTTAGTTAGGCTACCCACCAGCATTAAATTTTGTTGCCCAAAAAGCAATTGCTGATTTTTTAAAAGAAAGTAAATGCATTTTTAATAAAACTTACAATGAACTCAAATCAAATATACTTTTTTTACACTTTTTTTCTAAAGCAAGCTAAAAGTAACAGCTGATAACTGACAGAAGAAAGAATGCAATTACAGAGTCACAAGCTGTGAAAAAATTTGTCAACGCCGACTATATGAAAAATCCGCAATTACTTTTTGGGCAACCCAATATATGCTCAAACGGCCCCGGACAAGTTCAACAAATTGACAAGGAGAGCGAGAGGAAGTTCCTGGCGAAGTTCTGCCGAGATTTGTAGGGCACTAGTGAGGAAAGTACTCTCTACGGATCCCTGCCAAGCTCTGCAAGGAGGAATAATAACAACGCTACTGTAGCAGTCTCTTAGTGTTAGTTTAGGATAGTTTAGTTTGAAATGAGGGTGCGGATATCAATCCGCCCCATGCCACTTTGGACATACACCTAAAACAGTAATCGGCTTGTTGTGCGTTCTAAACACCAACAAGTAAAAGCGTGCTAAGTTCGGCCAGGCCGAATCTTACATACCCTCCACCATGGATCGCATTTGCCGAGTTCTTCTCCCGGCATCTCTCCTTAGGCAAAAAAGGATATAAGAAAAGATTTGCTCTGCTATAATTATAATACTACATGTTGGAGACCTGTATAAAATGTCAGCCAATTCGAATAAGAATTGCGCCCTTTGGGGGCTCAAGAAGTAAAATAGAGAGATCGATTTATATGGGAGCTGTATCGGGCTATAGACCGATTCAGATCATAATAAACACGTATGTTGATGGTCATGAGAGGATTCGTAGTACATCATTTCAGGCAAATCGGATAATAATTGCGATCTCCAGAGGCTCAAGAAGTCAAGATCCCAGATGGGTTTCTATGGCAGCTATATCAGGTTATGAACCGATTTGTACTATACTTGGCACAGTTGTTGGATATCATAACAAAACACATCGTGCAAAATTTCATTCCAATCGGATAAGAATTGCGCACTCTAGAAGCTCAAGAAGTCAAGACCCAAGATCTGTTGATATGGCAGCTATATTAGGTTATGGACCGATTTGAACCATACTTGGCACAGTTGTTGGATATCATAACAAAACACGTTGTGCAAAATTTCATTCCAATCGGATAAGAATTGCGCCCTCTAGAGGCTCAAGAAGTCAAGACCCAAGATCGGTTTAAATGGCAGCTATATCAGGTTATCGACCGATTTAAACCATACATGTCACAGTTGTTGGATATCAGAACAAAACATGTCGTGCAAAATTTCAGCCAAATCGGATAAGAATTGCGCACTCTAGAGGCTCAAGAAGTCAAGACCCAAGATCGGTTTATATGGCAGCTATATCAAAACATGGACCGATTTGGCCCATTTACAATTTCAACCGACCTACACTAATAAGAAGTATTTGTGCAAAATTTCAAGCGGCTAGCTTTACTCCTTCGGAAGTTAGAGTGCTTTCGACAGACAGACGGACGGACCGACGGACAGACGGACGGACATGCTAGATCGACATAAAATGTGACGACACTCAAGAATATATATACTTTATGGGGTCTCAGACGAATATTTCGAGTAGTTACAAATATAATGACGAAATTAGTATACCCCCCATCTTATGGTGGAGGGTATAAAAAGAAAATCAATGTTAGGAATTCCGTACTACTTACAAAATCCTCCGTTATTTTCCATGCCACGCCCCTAAGTGGGTTCATGCCTGGTATTGTGTCCCCACCTAAGTGCTGGTATCTGTAAGACGCGAAATCGGGGCAATGACATAGGAAATGCTCCAATGTCTCATCATATTCCCCGTATGCCCTACACATGCTATTACTAGCCGTAACGATTTTACCTAAGTGAGCTCGTAGTCCTATGTGTCATGACCTCCTTCTGTCCGTAAAGATGTTTATACTCGACGTCTTTGCGTTAACACCACCTCACGCGTTCCGTGATCGCCCGGATCTCCGCCCCATGCCACAATGGACATACACCTAAGCCAGTAATAGGCTTGTTGTGAGCTCTAAAAACTAGAAAGTAACCTCTAAAATGAAAAATTTTAAGTTAGGAATTCCGTGCTACTTACAAAATCCTTAATTGTTTTCAATACCACTCCCCTAAGTGGGTTCATGTCTGATATTGTGTCTCCACCTAAGTATCGGTATCTGTTGGACGTAAAAGCCGCGCAATGACAAAGGAAATGCTCCAACGTCTGATCATCTTTCCCGCACATTCTATCACATGCCGCATCGATTTTACATAAGTGAGCTCGAAGTCCTATGTGTCCCGTTATGTGTCCCCAATAGCTATACTGACCTCCTTCTCGCTTCCTTTCAATAATAGCCTCGTCTTCTCACGATCTGGAACCCCCCATAGGATTTTTGCCGTCCTACCGACCGTTTCGCTGTTCCACAATGTTGCATGCGCATTTGACGCACACTCCTTAACTCAGAATGCGTCGACCCGAAAGGTTTCGGGTTAACCAAGTTTATTGACGGCAGTCCTCTGGCCTTCACTGCCAAATCGTCTGCCCTTTTATTTCCCCTTACTCCCTTACGGGCCGGCAGCCAAACGATGCGGATTTTGCCATGCTCAGAGAAGGCTTTAATCTCCTTCTTACACTGCAAGACTGTTCGTAACCTTACCGTCCTGATTGTTATTGCCCTTATGACAGTTTTACTGTCGGCAAAGATGTTCACACTCGACGTCCTCGCGTTAGCACCACACCACTTTACGCATTCCGCGATCACTCGGATCTCTGCCTGCAGGACCATATTATGGTCAGGCAGTCTAAAACAGATCTCAGTCATTGGGATCTCAATGTAAACCCCCAGGCCCACTCTGTCCTCTAGCTTTGATCCATCTGTGTAAAATGATCTTCCAGATGACAATACTAGGGTCAATCCAAGACTGTGCCGATGGCAGCAGTGCCTCGCACTTGACTTCAAAGTTCATTTCAGATATCCGATCGTAAACCTTGTTCCTTCCTTCCAGGTTTCCTATCGTCGCCTTGATTATACTGCGATGGTATGAGCTGCTCCCATCCTCAATCCATTCTCCCATTGCCTTAAGTCTCATAGCCGCAGTGGCTGCCTCACACTTAATTTGTATGTCAATTGGTTGGATATCTAGTATAGTCTCCAGTGACCTAGTGGGCGTGGTTCTCATCGCTCCGCGTATGCCAAGAGAACATGTTCTCTGAATCTCTCGTATGGTCCTTATGTTGCACTTTTTCTCCATAGCAGTCCACCATACTACTAAGGCTTAAGAAAGTATTGGTCTAACCACGCTCCTTTAGAGCCAGTGGACTATCCTAGGATTCAGGCCCCATTTCGAGCCTACGGCCCGTCTACATAGTGCCCAACATCCGTGAGCCTTCTCAGTACGCTCCTGAATGTGACACTTCCAATTAATTTTCCTATCCTAGATCACACCTAAGTATTTGACTTTGTCAGATATCTAAATCGTCATATTGAGGAAACGTGGTGCGTTATCTTGGCCCACATTTGTCTTCCTCGTGAACAGGCATATTTCAATCTTCTCTGGGTTAACATTGAGACCTCTGGGTCTAGCCGAGTCATATGGCATATGCAAGACCCTTTCGGCCCTTCTGCATAGCTCGTTCGGATCCTTTCCCCCTTAGAAGTATTATAACATCGTCGGCGTAGCAGAAGGGTTCAAAGCCCTTCACAGTCAGCATCCGTAATAGGTCATTTATGGTGGTCACCCATAGGAGTGGCGATAAAATGCCCCCTTGTGGCGTGCCATGTGCCACTTTTCCCTTATATTAACGCCATGGGACACACAATTTATCCACCTATTCCTTGGCATATGGTTTATTCAATCTCTAAATACCGGGTCCACCCTGTACTGGTCTAAGGATGGGGTCAGTGTGTCGCTCCGCAAGTGTGTACGTTTTGACATCGAAGAATTCTTCTATTTTATGCACAACCTCGTGCAGGGCAGTTTCCACCGACCTTCTATTGACATAGGCATGCTGGTTGTAATTGAACAGTTCGCTGGATGTCATACTCTTTATCATGATGTCCACAATACGTTCCATGGTTTTGAGTAGAAAGGATGTAAGGCTTATGGGTCTGTAGGCCTTTGGTGTCGCATAACTTGCCTTGCCGGGCTCGGGTATAAACACCACCCTTGCCTCCTGCCAGGCTTTCGGAGTATACGAAAGTCCTAGGCACGCTGTGAAAATTTTGGCCAGACGAGGCGCTTGATAGTCTGCCTCTTACTGTAGTACAAATACAACAAATTTTGCCCATGAACATTCCAATAAGGAACAGGTGCAAACTTCTCACATATCAATGAGTGCAGTCCGAATCAAGTTTTTAAGCTCAATGATAAGGGGCCTCCTTTTTTATAGACGCGTCCGAACGGCGTGCCGCAGTTCGACACCTCTTTGGAGAGAAGTTTCACATGGCATAGTACCTCACCAATGTTGCCAACATTAGGAGGCCTCTTACTGTAGTAACGCCGGAAATATTCCATCAGATCCGGTTGACTTAAATGGTTTGAAGCTCCTCAAGGATTCCTCCACCATAAATTCTGTTATTATAAACCTTTGATCAACGTCGATATTCCAAGATTCCGGTGTCTCCGTGAGTCCCTTCGTATCCTGTGGAAAATGGATTTTCATCAAAAGCCTTAACATGTCCTCCGTTATCTCTGCTCTTACTCCCATATCGTCTACTAAAGTTTCAGTTTGGGCATGGGTTTTTGAGAGAAACTTTTTTATCTTGGCGGCGTCATTAACGCTATCAACCTGTTTGCAGAAAAGCTTCTAGGAGGCACGTTTTACGGCTCTGGTAATCTTATTGTATTCCTTGAGCCGTGTGTAATACACATCCCAATAGACTTCCGCTTTTTTACGACGTGCTCTGTTAAAAGTCTGCGGAGCTTTTCCCAATATTGCAAATCTCCCCGGTCATGCAGGGTTTTTCTTGGGCTGATTTCCTTTCCCGAAGAGGACAACTGTCTTCAAAGGACCTTATCAGTACAGTCGTAATCCTGTTGACATTTTCGTCAATCTCTTCTATGCTTGGGCAATCTAAATTACCTTGCTCAAGTCTTCCTCTGAGTAGTCTTCCGAATTTTGTCCAGTTGGTTTTCAACTTATTTCGGAAGCATATCGGCGCTGGCCGTGCTATTTGGCCTTAAGTAATAGAAAATAAAGGGGCTGTATGTCTACATCGTAGATCTGTATATCAAATTCAATTCGATTTGGCTTCCGGATCGTTAAGTCGACTCACAATCTCATGGACACCAAGAAGATGTGTAAAATTTTGCATACCCTTCATTGCAGATTATGGGTGGATAGTCAACAAATGAACCGAATCCAGGTCTTCAAAAATCCGCTGTCACAAATATTTCTACTTAACACATACCACCAAGGATTGGCCACATTCTGTCGAAATTTCTTCACCGACTTCCCTAACAGGCAACACGGCGTACTGACACCACACACACACACACGTATTTTTTTTTTAAATTTATTTATAAGTTGATTTTTACCATAATGTATATTTACATACACAGACGCACACACACTTGCAGCGTTGTATATTTTACATTGTCATGACTGTTAGTCGGTGCATCACGATAATTTGTTATTGTTTGTTTATGAGACTGAACTGGTGTGTTCAAGTTTAAACGTGTGTATGTCAGATGCGATATGAGCATCCTTTATCAAATGTTGATGTATGCACAAACACACATTCGCTCATGAGCACAATAAGGATTCATTATACCGCATATGTATACATTTTAATGTGATTTTTCATAACATCCTCTTTAGGTTGGTATGAGGTTGTAGTTGTTGTTGTTATTGTTGTGTCTATCTAACTTCCTTGCCTCTTTGGTCTTTTGCCTTACCATTCCTTCGATTGTAATAAAATGCTGGTGTCATTTTTCTTAGTTGCACATTTGCAATATTCATATATGTATGGCAAGATTTATCTATGCTAGCATATTATATGCATTATAGCTGTAACGATGTCACTCCGAAGTAGTAACATTCAAAAGCAATTTTCTCTCGCCCAGGGTAATTGCATTTTAAAAACCCCTCGCAACAATGTTCCAAGTTGTAGAAAAAAAATTTAAAGACGAAATAAACGGAGTTTTTTTAGAAGGTCCTGTAAAATATTGGTTGCCCAAAAAGTAATTGCGGATTTTTTAAAAGATAATATAACACAATATAACTTTAAGAAGGATTATATATTTTTTATATACTTATTCAGAACGGCATCTAAGGCGGCCTGTCTGCTACGCTTTCTTACAGACGACAAGCTAGCCGGTACAAATTATGCACAAAAACACTTTTTGTTTGTGTTAATCGATTGGAAATTAAATTAAGGTAATGTAAAGAAAACTTATAATCATCTATATAACCCCTCCTTTATCTTTATAACTACCAATTTCTTTTTATAAAGTTTTTGGTATATTTCACATGCCCTTATTTCTATGCAGCTTTCTTAGAATGCTATCTAAGCTAAGTAATGTCAGCATTGTTTTCATTTTTTCTTACTTACATATTCCACAAGGTGCTATTGCCACAAGAGCTATGGTTTAAGGAACTTGTTTAATTTCCTCCGTAATCTACAGTTAAATCTGTATCCGCTTAGTGTTGATTATATGTCTGAATCCGTTTGACGGTGATAAAGTTATTTGATGATTTAACGATTTTGTCATAACGACCTGTGGAAGAAATGATTAAAATGTTCTCATTAGGAAAGTGGCTTTTTCTTAAGCGTATAGTAGGTGAGGTTTATTAAAGTCATACATTAAGTTCACATACCGCTAAATGTAGATGCAATGAATGAAGTAGAACAGTCAACAACAAGTCCGGCCGGGCCGAATCTTATATACCCTCCACCATGGATCGCATTTGTCGAATTCTTTTCCGGGCATCTCTTCTTAGGCAAAAAGGGGTAAAAGAAAAGATTTGCTCTGCTATTGGAGAGGTATCAAGATTTGATTCGGTTCGGACCACAATCAAATGCAAAATCAAGAAGTCAAGACCCCAGCCAAGTGGGATAGGGATTGCGCCCTCTAGAAGCTCAAGAAGTCAAGACCCCAGATCGGTTTATATGACAGCTATATCAGGCTATGAACCACACTTAGCACAGTTGTTGGATATCATAATAAAATACTTCATGCAAAATTTCATTCAAATCGGATAAGAATTGCGCCCTCTAGTGGCTCGAGAAGTCAAGACCCCGGATCAGTTCATATGGCAGCTATATCAGGTTATAGGCCGATTCGAACTATTCTTAGCACAATTGTTGAATGTCATAACAAAACACCCCATGCAAAATTTCAACCAAATCGAATAATAATTGCGACCTCTTGAGGCTCTAGAAGTCAAGATCCCAGATCGGTTTATATGACAGCAATATCAGGTCATAAACCGATTTGAACCTTATTTGGCACAGTTGTTGAAAGTCAAAACAAAACACCTTATGCAAAATTTCAGCCAAATCTGATAATAATTGGGTTCTCTATTGGCTCCAGAAGTCAAGACCCCACATCGGTTTATATGGCAGCTTTATCAGGTTTTGGACCGATTTGAACTATTGTTAGCATAGTTGTTGAAAGTCATAATAAAACACTTCATGCGAAATTTCAGCCGAATCGGATAATAATTGCGTGCTCTAGAGGCTCAAGAAGTCAAGACCCCAGATCGGTTTATATGGCAGCTATATCAGGTTATGGATCGATTTGAACTATTCTTAATACAATTGTTGGAAGTCATAACAAAACACGTCGTGCGAAATTTCTTTCAAATCGGATCAGAACTGCGCCCTCTAGTGGCTCAAGAAGTCAAAACCCAAGATCGGTTTATATGGCAGCTATATCAGGTTATCGATCGATTTAAACCATTCTTAATAGAGTTGATGGAAGTCATAACAAAACACGTCGTGCAATATTTCAGCCAAATCGGATAAGAACTGCGCCCTCTAGTGGCTCACGAAGTCAAGACCCAAGATCGGTTTATATGGCAGCTATATCGGGTTATGGACCGATTGGAACTATTCTTAACACAGTTGTTGGAAGTCATAACAAAATACGTCGTGCAATTTCAGCCAAATCGGATAGGAATTTCTCCCTGTAGTGGTTAAAGAAGTCAAGACCCCAGATCGGATTATACGGCAGCTATATCATTATTAACCGATTTGAACCCTATTTGGCACAGTGGTTGAAAGTCATAACAAAACATCTCATGCAAAATTTCAGCCAAATCGGATAATAATTGGGTTCTCTATTGGCTCAAGAAGTCAAGACCCGACATCGGTTTATATGGCAGCTATATCAGGTTTTGGACCGATTTGAACTGTTCTTAGCATAGATGTTGAAAGTTATAATAAAACATTTCATCCGAAATATCAGCCAAATCGGATAATAATTGCGTGCTCTAGAGGCTCAAGAAGTCGAGACCCCAGATCGGTTTATATGGCAGCTATATCAGGTTATGCACCGATTTCAACCATACACATCACAGTTGTTGGAAGTCATAATAAAACACCTCATGCAATATTTAGGTCAAATCGGACAAGAACTGCGCCCTCTAGTGGCTCAAGTAGTCAAGACCCATGATCGGTTTATATGGCAGCTATATCAAAACGTGGACCAATATAGCCCATTTACAATCCCAACTGACCTACACTAATAAGAAGTATTTGTGCAAATTTCAAGCCGCTAGCTTTACTACTTCGAAAGTTAGTGTGGACGGACGGACGGACCGAAGGACGGATATGGCTGTTTCGACTTAAAAAGTCATGACGATCAAGAATATATATACTTTATGGGATCTTAGACGAATATTTCGAGGAGTTACAAACAGAATGACGAAATAAGTATACCCCCATCCTATGGCGAAGGGTATAAAAATATGCTATTGTGTAATATTTTAGTTCTTTCGGGTAAGACTTACGTCCTGTAGGGGCTCAAGCAGCAAAATCGGGAGATCGGTTTATATGGGAGCTGTATCAAGCTGTTGATCGATTCACACCATATTATATACGTCTGTTGAAGGTCATTAGAGAAGCCATTGTGCAAAATTTCTTCCTAATCGGATGAGAAATGCGCCATCTAGTGGCTCAAGAAGTCAAGACCCAAAATCGGTTTATATGGCAGCTATATTAGGTTATTTACCGGTTTGAACCATGCTTAGCACAGGTATTGTAAGTCATAGCGTAACATTTCGTACGAAATTTCATCCAAATCGGATGAGAATTGCGCCCTCTAGTGCCTCAAGAAGTCAAGACCCCAGATCGGTTTATATGGCAGCTATATCAAAACATGGACCGATATGGACCATTTACAATTCTAACCGACCTACACTAATAAGAAGTATTTGTGCAAAATTTCAAGCGGCTAGCTTTACTACTTCGGAAGTTTGCATGCTTTCGACAGACAGACGGACAGACGGATGGACGGACAGACGGAGGGACATGGCTACATGGCTAGGTCGACATAAAATGTCACGACGATCATGAATATATATACTTTATGGGGTCTCAGACGAATATTTCGAGTAGTTACAAACAGAATGACGAAATTAGTATACTCCCATTCTATGCTGGAGGGTATAAAAATTAATCATGATATGGTCCGTGATATAGTCCTTATACGATCGTGACCGTCTACAAACAAAAAATCCGTTATTCTCAAACGAAATTTTCTACATTAGTAAACAAGCCGTGCCGAACTTTTGATATACATGGACATTGACATCATGGACATATTTATTATCCACTTTTTATACGAGGGTTGCCTTTAATATTTCGGGATTGAACAACCCCTGTGTTGCAATCTGCCAACTGACAGCTCTATTGTAAGGCTAGACATTTTGAGGTTATACGTAGTCGGAACGTTTTGACATACGAACTCTATTTGTGTCGTTTATAGTAACTTAAAAAATTCATCTCGCGCAAAGAATGGAATTAAATCGTAAACATTTTCGTGCTATAATTTTTAACAACTTTCGACGTGGATTAGGTTGGGTTGAAAAATGGGTGCAGATATTAATCCGTCTCATGCCACTATGGACATACACCTAAGCCAGTAATCAGCTTGTTATACGCTCTAAAAACTATAAAGTAACCTCTAAAAAGAAAATTTTAATTTACGAATTCCGTGCTACTTTCGAAATCCTTAATTGTTTTCAATACCACTACCCTAAGTTGGTTCATGTCTGGTATTTTGTCTCCACCTAAGTGCCGGTATCTGTTAGACGAGCAATGACAAAGGAAATGCTGCAACGTCTGATCATCTTTCCCGCATGCCCTACACATGCTATCACTTGCCGCACCGATTTCACATAAGTGAGATCGTAGCCCTATGTGTGCCGTTATGATACCAATAGCTATACTGACCTCCTTCTTGCTTCCTTTCAGTAATAGTCTCGTCTTCTCACAATCAGGATTTTCGCCGTCCTACCGACCATTTCGCTGTTCCACAATGTTACATGTGCATTCGTCACCTACTCCCTTAACGCGGACTGCGTCGACCCGAAAGACTTCGGGTTAACCAAGTTTATCGACCGCAGTTCTCTGGCCTTCACCGCCAAATCGTCTGCCCTTTCATTTCCCCCTTACTCCGTTATGGCCCAGCACCCAAACGATGCGGATTTTGCCATCCTTAGAGAAGGCGTTAATCTCCTTCTTACACTGCAAGACTGTTCTTGACCTTTCCATCATGGTTGTTATTGCCCTTACGGCAGTTTTACTGTTGGTATAGATGTTCACACTCGAAGTCCTCGCGTTAGCACCACACCACTTCACGCATTCCGTGATCGCCCGCATCGTATAATGGTCAGGCAGTCTAAAACCAGATCACTGTCCCTGGGTTCTCAATGTAGACCCCAACGCACACTCTATCCTCTAGCTTTGATCCATCCGTGTAACATGATCTTCCAGATGGCAATTATCCAAGATTGTGCCGATGGCAGCAGTGTCTCGAACTCAACCTCAAGTATCGTCTCAGGTATCCGATCGAAAACCTCTCCACTTCCTTCCAGGTTTCCTATCGCCGTCTCGATTATACCGCGATGGTATGAGCTGCTCTCATCCTCAATCCATTCTCCCATCACCTTAAGTCTCATAGCCGTAGTGGCTATACACACTTAATCTGTATGTCAATGCGCCGGATGTCTAGAATAGTCTCCAGTGCCCTAGTGGGCGTGGTCCTCATCGCTCCGCCTATGCCAAGACAACATGTTCTCTGAACCTGTTGTATGGTCCTTATGTTGCATCTTTTTCTCCATAGCAGTCCACCAAGCTACTGAGGTATAAGTAAGTATTGGTCTAATCACGCTTCTGTAGAGCCAGTGAACTATCCTCGGATTAAGACTCCATTTCGAGCCTATGGCCCGTCTACATAGTGCCCAACATCATGCTCCTGAATGTGACACCTCCAATTCAGTTTCCTGTCCAAGATCACATTTGACCTTGTCAGAAATCGAAATCGTCTTATTGAGGAAACTTGGCGCGTTAAATTCGCCCACCTTCGTCTTCCTCGTGAACAGGCATATTTCAGTCTTCCTGGGTTAACATTGAGACCTCTGGGTCTAGCCCAGTCATATGCCACAAGCAAGACCCTTTCGGCCCTTCTGCATAGCTCGTTCGGATCCTTACCTCTTATAAGTATTATAACATTGTCTGCGTAGCAGACGGGTTCAAATCCCTCCACAGTCAGCATCCGTAATAGGTCATTTATGGTGGTCACCCATAGGAGTGGCGATAAAATGCCCCCCTGTGGAGTGCCCTGTGCCACTTTCTGCCTTATATTTATGCCTTGGGACACACAATTTTCCACCTGTTCCTTAGCATATGGTTAATCCAGTCTCTAAGGACCGGGTCCACCTTGTTCCAACTTTGTCCACATCCGCAGGACACAGTCTGAAGTCTCCATTGCGGGATGACTGGCTTGGTTTTCCCAGAGTACTTGAAAGCGGGGAGCTCTTTTTCTTCTTCAGTATTTTAGCAGTGTTAACCTCTTCGGGAGATCAGATTCTGTTTCCAGCTTCCGTAGAAGTGCCTGGAATGTCCGTTCTATCCCTTCCAGCATCCTGCATTTTTGCCCGATTACGCTGCCGGTACATACTCCTCTGTCTCATTCGTCGTGCACCGTATCGCTTTCTCGGTCTGCTTGTGAGCTTAGCGAAGCCATCGCTCACTTCTGCTGTCATCCCGATGCCCTCATCTCTCGATTCGGCTGCGATGACTGTTTCATTGGCACAGTCGCTGTCTGAATCCGAGTCAGAAACTCCACCTATACTTAAAGGCTGGGGACGAACTGTGCCTCCCTCTGGTTTATCCGTCTCTTCCTCATTTTTTAGTCTGACGACTAGTTGTGCGCTTGAAGCATTACTCTCGACTACAGGTGCCAAGGCACCCACACCTATAGGAGGGGAGGACAACATGCTGCGGTCTGACGCTACCACCGCAGATGTTGAGTCTTTGAAGTCCATTTCTAGCCTACTCCAAAAGGCTTTAAAATCTTTTCGTAATAGGTAGTACCTATTCCGAGATACGAATATATATATATTCATTTTTTCTTTGAGGAGCGAAATAAAAACAATGCAAGGATTTTTCTTAACTTGGGTTGGAAATAATTTTCTTGAGTGCCAACACTGCTACAATATGTACGGATTTTGTTGGAAATTTAATATATCAAATTGAAGCAAATTTTAAATTCGACGACTTAGCCTGCATATCCAATAAGGAATAGGGTATCAAATAGTCGGCTGCCCCCGACTTTACCCCTTCCTTACTTGTTTTTACTTAAACTCTGAATTCTAATTATTAGGGAAAATACATTTTAAACTTCAAACCTTCCAAATATTTTCGTTCGAAATAATTTTCCCTGTTTAAATTTGAAGGAAAACAATTTCTATTTAGTTGCACTTTGAATTGAGTTCTCATCATTAGAATGCCTAGCAGATTAAAAGCGGTCTCGACTTAATGTTCGCTTGGTTTTTGCGAAAGCTCCCCCAAAATGCGGACCCTATGAAATAGGAATCAATTTAATCCTTTACCTCATAGAACCCTCGAACTGTCATAGGGCTTAGAGATCCGTCCCATTTATTGTTCACAAACTTTTGAGGATTTACCATATATTTACATTTTTAAATGTTCCAAGTCAACTTCTTTGGATACACTTGACTTTCACCGCGACAGAAACACCTTTATAAGCAACTACAGGATGGGTGGGCGAATGGTGTGGAGGGCATCGGCATGGAGTGGAGTGGAGTGTAAAGCAAAGGCGAAAATCGAAGAATGTTTAAGTGGTTTAAAAGGTTTACGTGTTTTCGTTTTGTTACTTTAAGCCCTAATGAAAACTTGCCGGAAACACCAAAAGAGAAACATAAGGGGACATTTGCCATTATTGCTTGAGAGACAAAAGGATTGAGGCTTTTAAGACAAAAAGGTCTTTAAATGAGAAAAAAAAGGATTCAATGCTGCTTACAGATTGTAACCGCAGTATATTAAAGAGTAAAGAAAGGGCGACTTGGCATTTCGTACTTATATAAAAGACATTTGTATGTGTGGCTGTATGAGAACAAAAAATGCAAAGCCAAACAGAATAAAAGGCAAAAAGGATAATCCATTTTTATGTTTTGTGGGTAGAATATTCTTTTCGCCACTAAGATAAACAAACAATATACAAACTATGTAACTGGGAATAGCCAACGAGCAAAAATACCAAAAAGGAACAATGACTACACTCTGACACAAACAACCACACCAACAAACAAAAGTGAAAGCCTTTCAAAAAAAAAAAAAAAAAAAGAACTGCCTTTATTAAAAAAGCAAAATGATTCGTTTTCCCTAATATCCTCACTACACAAACGCCACAAACGCTCTGACACTCACACAAACCCACACATTGGGCAATACACATCTCAAAGAATGAGGACTTTTAAACACGTATAAACCTTAGTGGTTAACACATTCCTTAGATAAAGTACGAATAAAAGAGAAAATCTTAGCATACCCACCCAAGCCCACAAACACACACACACAGGCACACACAAAAATTGCCAACATTAATACGGCCAAATAAAGATCTCAACCAGTTTTGTTTGATTGCCTGTGTAAAATAAACATTTTCGTCTTACAAAGTAAAGGGTGTTATATGCTTGCTCGATAGCAAAATGTTGTAAGTGAAACATACATACATACTGGAGCTATATCTAAGTAAGGACCGATTTTAATGAAATTCAATTAAACGTCTCAATTCAAACGTCTCATATAAAATCGGGCGAAAGTTGTGGATTCTACAGCCTTAAAAGGCCATATCGGATAAAAGATATATATGGGAGCTATATCTATGAAATTTTGCACATACATTGAGAGTGTACAAAAACGACCCCATGCCAAGTTTCGTGAAGATCGGACCAAAATTGTGACTTCTACAGCTAAAATAGTTCAAATCGGATGAAAGATATATATGGGAGCTACATCTAAATCTGAACCGATTTTTAAGAAATATTCCAGATATATTAAGTGCAGTAACAAAACAGTCCGTGCCAAATTTTGTGCAGGTCAGTTGAAAATTAAAGCTACTACGGCCATTTAAGTGCAAATCGGGCGATACATATATATGGGAGCTATATCTAAATCTAAACCGATTTTTATGAAATTTCGCACGCATGTGAAGACCTGAAATAAAACACCCCATGCCAAATTTTGTAAAGATCGGTAAAAAATTGTGGCTTCTACAGCCTTAAACGGCCATATCGGATGAAAGATATATATGGGAGCTATATCTAAACCTGCACCGATTTTCAGGAAATTTTGCACACATATGTAGACCTCAAATAAAATATCCAATGCCAAATATTGTGAAGATCGGACGAAAATTGAGGCTTCTACAGCCTTAAAAAGCCATATCGGATGAAAGATATATATGGGAGCTCGATCTAAATCTGAACCGATTTTTTTCAAAATCATTAGCGTTTGTCCTTGGGGCAAAAAAGTGACATGTGCAAAATTTCGTGACAATCGAGCATCAAATACGACCTGCACTTTGATTACAAGAATACATGGACTCACAGACGGACAGACGGACATGGCTAAATCGAATCAGAAAGTGATTCTGAGTCGACCAGTATACTTATCAATGGGTCTAGCTCTTCTCCTTCTTAACGTTGCAAACAAATGCACAAATCTATAATACCCTGTACCACAGTGGTGGTGCAGGGTATAAGAAGGCATTAAGTTCGGCCGGGCCGAACTTTGGATACCCCTCACCTCTGGTGTATATGTTAATCCCCTTTCGACACAATCTGGTGAAAATTGGATAACTTATGCACCCAAATTCGGCACGGACATTGAGTGGTCTAATAAACATAAGTCACTGTTGAATTTTGTATTTCAAATTTCAACAAAATCGGGTAATAAATAAAGCTTTTATGAGCTTCAGACTTTTAACCGGCAAATCGGTCTATATGAGAGATATATCGAAATATAGTCCTATCCAAACCATATTTGGGCGTATGTCGGGAGACTTAAAACTAGCCACTGTTTCAAATTTCAACGAAATCGGTAAAAAAAACAAAGCTTTAATGGGTTTCAGACCCTTTATCGGCAGATCGCTCTGTATGGAAACTATATCTAAATATTATCCGATACAAACCATATTTGGGACGGACATGGGGAGACCTAAAACTACTCAAGGGTAATAAATAGAGCTTTTATGGGCTTCAGACCCCTTTATCGGCAGATCGGTGAATATGGCAGCTATTTCCAAATATAGTTCGATATGAACCATTTTTATACCCACCACCGAAGAATGGGGTATATTCATTTTGTCATTCCGTTTGCAACACATCGAAATATCCATTTCCGACCCTATAAAGTATATATATTCTTGATCAGCGTAAAAATCTAAGACGATGTAGACATGTCCGTCCGTCTGTCTGTCGAAATCACGCTACAGTCTTTAAAAATAGAGATATTGAACTGAAATTTTGCACAGATTCTTTTTTGCTCATAAGCAGGTTAAGTTCTTGATATAGCCCCCATATAGACCGATCCTCCGATTTCGGGTCTTAGGCCCATAAAAGCCACATTTATTACCCGATTTTGCTGAAATTTGAGACAGTGAGTTGTGTTAGGCCCTTCTACACCCTTCGTCAATTTGGCCCAGATCGGTGCGGATTTGGTTATAGCTGCCATATAGACCGATCCTCCGATTTAGGGTCTTAGGCCCACAAAAGCCACATTTATTGTCCGATTTTAATGAAATTCGGGGCAGTGAATTGTGTTAGGCCCACCGACATCATTCGTCAATTTGGCCAAGATCGGTTCAGATTTGGATACAGATGCCATATAGACCGATCCTCCGATTTCGGGTCTTAGGCCCATAAAAGCCACATTTATTATTCGATTTTGTTGAAATTCGGGACAGTGAGTTGTCTAAGGTCTTTCGACATCTTTCTTCAATTTGGCCCAGATCGGTTCAGATTTGGATATAGATGCCATATAGACCGATCCTCCGATTTAGGGTCTTAGGCCCACAAAAGCCACATTTATTGTCCGATTTTAATGAAATTCGGGGCAGTGAATTGTGTTAGGCCCACCGACATCCTTCGTCAATTTGGCCAAGATCGGTTCAGATTTGGATACAGATGCCATATAGACCGATCCTCCGATTTCGGGCCTTAGGCCCATAAAAGCCACATTTATTATACGATTTTGCTGAAATTTGGGACAGTGAGTTGTCTAAGGTCTTTCGATATCTTTCTTCAATTTGGCCCAGATCGGTTCAGATTTGGATATAGCTGCCATATAGACCGATCTCTCGATTTAAGATTTTAGACCCATAAAAGCCACATTTACGGTCCGATGTCGCCGAAATTTGGGACAGTGTGTTAAGTTAAGCCCTATGACATACATCTACAATATGGCACAGATCGATACAGATTTGGATAACTGCCATATGGACCGATCATTCGGTCTTAGGTTTTGGATCCTTAAAAGGCGCATTTATTGTCCGATGTCGCTAACATTTGAGATAGTGAGTTGTGTTAGGCTCATCGACGTCCTTCTTCAATTTGGCCCAGATCTGCAGATATAGCTGCCATATAGACCAATCTCTCGATTTAAGGTTTTGGGTCCTTAAAAGGCGCATTTATTATCCGATTTCGACGAAATTTGGGACAGTGAATTGTGTTAGGCTCTTCGACATTTTTCTGCAACCTAGCCCAAATCGGTCCAGATTTGGATATAGGTGCCTTTTATACCGATGTCTCGATTTAAAGTCTTGGCCCCATAAAAAGGCGCATTTATAATTCGATTTCACTGAAATTTGACACAGTAACTTATGTTAGGCTTTTCGACATTCGTGTTGTATATGGTTCAAATCGGTTTATTTTTAGATACAGCTACTGTACTTATTAGTATTTGGCCAAATCGGAACACATTTTGATATAACTGATATGGGGCATAAGGTATGAAATTTTCACAGAATTTTGATTAAAGATGGTTTACATATATACCCGAGGTGGTGGGTATCCAAAGTTCGGCCCGGCCGCCTTAACGGCTTTTTACTTTTGTTTTAAATTTCAGCGAAATCGGTTAAAAAATAAAGCTTTTATGGGCTTAAGACCCTTTATCGGTAGATCGGTCTTTATGGAATCTATATCTAAATATAATCCGATCTGAACCATATTTGGGTCAGATGTTGAGATGCTTAAAACTGTACTCTATAGAAATCGGATAAAGAAAGCTATATCTAAATATGGACCGATCTAATCCATATTTAGGTCAATCGTCGGGAAGCATAGAATAACTCACTGTTGCGAATTTCAGCGAAATCGGGTAATAAATAATCGGGAGATCGGTCTAAATGGCAGCTATATCTAACTATAGTCCGATCTGAATTATATTTGGGTTAGATGTCGGGAGACTTAAAATATCCCACTGTTCCAAATTTCAGCGAAATCGGGTAAAAATAAAGCTTTTATGGGCCTCAGACCCTATATCGGCAGATCGTTCTATATAGCAGCTATATCCAAATATGGTCCGATTTAGCTCGTTCAAGAACTTAACCAGCGTGCATCAAAAACACGTATCTATGATAAATTTCAGCTCAATATCTCAATTGCTGAAGGCTCTAGAGTGATTACAACAGACGGACGGACAGACACCCGGACATCGTTAAATCGTCTTAGAATTTTACGACGATCCGAAATATGTATATTTTGTAGGGTCAGAAATTGATATTTCGATGTGTTGCAAACGGTATGACTAAATGAATATACCCCCTATACTACGGTGGTGGGTATAAAAAGACGAGCACTTGAGGCTTTTTTTCCAGAGATTGCCTCATATTTGAAACCTATGTCTTAATCCGATCTGATTTTTAAGAAATTCACAAGTAATCTCAAGAGTCATAAAAGGATCCTTCGTGAAGATTGGACTATTATCAAGTTTGCATATGATTGGATGGAAATTTCGGTCTCCACTTTGTACACAAATTTACATAGACAGTAATACCTGCATCGAATCTGCAATGACTCGTGAGTCGATCCGTAAAGTTTTCAAGCTTTCTTCTGCACAGAAAAGGTGTTAGGCATAAAAACAGAATGTCGTCATCGCGGACATAAAACCAATCTTTAGGAGAAAATCTATCTTCAAATAGAAACTAAAAATCGCAAAAATCCCCCCTAATGTTCCACATGAATACATATTGCTCGAAGTCACTATCGTCCACAAGGCAAAACCCTTTGTGACCACTTTTGTCTTGGGTTTCTGGCAAATACACATGTATTTAATGTTAAAGTTTAAACGTTTTATTATTTTCTTTATGAAATCTTAAATAAAAGGAATTCTTTATCAAACTAAGGCAACAGTAACCTCATGGCCTACGGTCGGATAAACCCCCCCCCCCCCCCACATCTGTCATTCCCTCGCAACACACGTGTAAGGACATTATATTCCTGCAGTTTGTTTGAATTTTTTTTTCTTAAGATGTTGCTTCTCTCCGCTCTGCTCCACTGCAACCCCCAACCAAATATGCCGAGTGGCAACATTACGTGCCACATTTAAAAATACGTCCGCAACACACACACACACACACACACACAAAGTCGTATACCCAAACATTTGTTTGTGCGTATGAATGCCTGGGTGGCTGGCTGGCTGACTGAATGACTGACTGACTGACTGAGGGACTGCCTTTGTGTGCTTTTTGAATTGGGTGGATGTTTGATTTTTTTTTCTTCCTCCTTTGATTTTTATCAAATAATTCAAGTGGCAAATCGGTTACACACTTCAAAAGTTGCCCTCTTTAATGTCATATGTGTTCATTCAGTCACTTGAATTTAGACCTTTCCAAGAAGTTGTTGTTGCTGCTGTTCCAGTGTAATACTCGATGTTTGTGGATAAGTGTGTGTGTGTGTGTGTGAAGTGATACGTATCGATGTTAGACTACGGAAAGGAATATTTTACAATGAATGAGACAGGACTAAGGAACAGGAAGCCCCAGGCGCAATAAGTCTTTCATAGTGGAAACCAAGGGCGATGGTGTGCGTTCCGAAGAAACTTGTTTGAACTTCACAAGAGATACATTTTTGTAAACATTTAACATAATATTTGCTCAAAATAAAGCTCGAGCCGCAAATACACGTGAAATCGTTGAGATTTATGCCATGTGCCACTTACCGGTTCGACATGTGATATTTCATCGAAATTCAATCGCATGTTGCCGAGCTCTGTCTGCAGTGAATCACTCAACCATGTTATCAATAATGTGAAAGGCCAATCATTATTATTCAGTATGTTTAATAATGATTTTTTGGTGTATCAATCACATCGTTTACATTCGGTGTATTTATTGAATGTTGTGAATAATGGCAGTGACTGAAAATTATTATGGTTAAACTCCTAATGATCCTGCATTTGTAGCAGGCTTGATTTAATGCATAAAAAAACTAAAATTAATTGTTATTAAAGAGTTTCTAGATTAGGATTTTAAAATAATTCATCAATGAACTGAGATTTTGTTTATATATGGTTGGGTGGCCCAAAAAGTAATTGCGGATTTTTCATATAGTCGGCGTTGACAAATTTTTTCACAGCTTGTGACTCTGTAATTGCATTCTTCCTTCCGTCAGTTATCAGCTGTTACTTTTAGCTTGCTTTAGAAAAAAAGTGTAAAAAAGTATATTTGATTAAAGTTCATTCTAAGTTATATTATAAATGCATTTACTTTTTTTAAAAAAATCCGCAATAACTTTTTGGGCAACCCAATAGATACTGACATTATATTTGTTCCTCTAAACGGCAACTTTGTTCGTGCCAAATATGGTCCAGATTGGTCTTTATTTGGACAAAGCTGTCATATAGACCGACCCTAAGATCTAAGGTCTTAGGCATATAAAACCGCATCAACTATCAGCTTCGCTGAAAGTTGAGATAGCGAGATAAGAAATGCACCTCGTCATTCGTCCTAGTACGGTCGATAACAGACTCTATTTGGATAAAGCTGCTAAATACATCGATCTGCAGATTTAAAATCTTGAGTTCATTAAAGCGAGCTGAGCGCCTTTATTACCCAATTTCATTAAAAATGTAAACAGTTAACTCTGTTAGGACCTTCGACGTCCGTGTAAGGCCCATTCATTGCCGATTTAGTAGAAATTTGGAGGAGTGACATTTTAAGTCCGTCCTTCTGTCTGTCTGTAGAAAGCACGCTAACTATCGAAGTAGTAAACTGCAAATCTAGACGCTTGAAATTTTTACTTCCGATTAGTGTCAGTTGTTTGGGAATTTAAATGGGTCATATCGGTCCATATCTTATATATAACAAGTAAAAGCGTGCTAAGTTCGGCCGGGCCGAATCTTATATACCCTCCACCATGGATCGCATTTGTCGAGTTCTTTTCCCGGCATTTCTTCTTAGGCAAAAAAGGATATAAGAAAAGAGTTGCTCTGCTATTAAAACGATATCAAGATATGGTCCGGTTCGGACCACAATTAAATTATATGTTGGAGACCTGTGTAAAATTTCAGCCAATTCGTATAAGAATTGCGCCCATTGGGGCTCACGAAGTAAAATAGAGAGAACGATTTATATGGGATCTGTATCGGGCTATAGACCGATTCAGACCATAATGAACACGTGTGTTGATGGTCATGAGAGGATCCATCGTTCAAAATTTCAGGCATATCGGATAATAATTGCGACCTCTAGGGGTCAAGAAGTCAAGATCCCAGATCGGTTTATATGGCAGCTATATCAGGTTATGAACCGATTTGAACCTTATTTGACACAGTTGTTAAAAGTAAAAATAAAATACGTCGTGCAAAATTTCATTCCAATCGGATAAGAATTGCGCACTCTAGACGCTCAAGAAATCAAGACCCCAGATCGGTTTATATGACAGCTATATCAGGTTATGAACCGATTTAAACCATACTTGGCACAGTTATTGGATATCATAACAAAATACTACGTGCCAAAATTCATTTAAATTGGATAAGAATTGCGCCCTCTAGAGGCTCAAGAAGTCAAGACCCACGATCGGTTGATATGACAGCTATATCAGGTTATGGACCGATTTGAACCATACTTGGCACAGTTGTTGGATATCATAACGAAACACGTCGTGCAAAATTTCATTCCAATCGGATAAGAATTGCGCACTCTAGAGGCTCAAGAAGTCAAGACCCAAGATCGGTTTATACGGCAGCTATATCAAAACATGGACCGATATGGCCCATTTACAATACCAACCGACCTACACTAATAAGAAGTATTTGTGCAAAATTTCAAGCGGCTAGCTTTACTCCTCCGAAAGTTAGCGTGCTTTCGACAGACAGACGGGCGGACGGACAGACGGACGGACATGGCTAGGTCGACATAAAATTTCACAACGATCAAGAATATATATACTTTATGGGGTCTCAGACGAATATTTCGAGTAGTTACAATCAGAATGACGAAATTAGTATACCCCCCATCTTATGGTGGAGGGTATGAAAATCAATTTGTGTTTGTTTGTAGATTTGTCTGTTTGTTTGTATGTTTCTGTGTTCCTTAAAGACCAAGAAACGGCTGAACCGATTTTCTTGAAATTTTCACAGTTGGTGCATAATGATCCCGTAGTAAAAATAGGATACTAAATTTTTTGATATCTGAAGGGGGGGGCGGACCCTCCCCTTACCATAATTTTTAGAAACGCCAGATCTCGGAGATGGGTGGTGCGATTTAAGCGAAATTTTGTGTGCTCTCATACAGTACCCTAAAAATAAAAATTTGGTATCCAAATTTCGGATGGGGTACCTAGGGGGGCTGCCCCACCCTAAAACCTACCAAACACATACTACGACCAATCACGACAATATGGGATTCAAATGAAAGGTATTTAGGATAAGAAAACGTATCTGATATCCAATTGTCGGACAAAGTGCTAGGGGGAGCACCCCAACCCCCAAAACACCCCCAAATCGGACATATTTACCGACCATGGAACTCAAATGAAAGGTATTTGCGAGTAGAATACGAATGTGATATCCAAATGTGGGACAACGTTTCTGGGGTCCACCCCTTTACCAAAACACCCCCAAACTGGACTTATTTACTGACCATGGGAATATGGGGCTTACATAAAAGGTATTTGAATACAGAAAGCGAATCTGATATTCAAATATGGGACCAAGTGTTTGGGGGGCCGCCTTTCCCCAAAAACATCCCCAAAAGGGGTCAAATTTACGACTATAGCAATATGGAGCTCAAATGCAAGGTCTTTGGGAGTAAAGCACGAATTTGATATCAATATTCGGGAAGTGTCTATGGGGCCACCCCACCCCACAACACCACCCAAATATTAAGTATTTTCTGACTATTGCAATATGAGGCTCAAATATGAGGGTTTTTAAAGTGCAACACGAATCCGATATATATTTTCAAGGCCAACTCACTGAGTAGCCGCCCATCCCCCAAAACACCCCCCAAGCTGGTCTTGTTTGCCGACTATGGAAATATGGGGCTCAAATTAAAAGCATGTTCGAGTAGACTACGTATCTGATATCAACATTAGGGGCCAACTGTCAAGCGGACGTCCCACCACCATAACAACCCCCAAATAGGACATATTTGCTCACCAAGACAATTTGGGTCTTAAAGAGAGGGGAACTAAATATTCATAGTTTTTAGGACCAATACCCCAAACCAGACATATTTGCTGACTTTTGCAATAAGAAGTTCAAATGAGATTAGAAAATGAATTTGATATCCAATTTTGAGGGCAATGGCAATATGGGGTTCAAATAAATGATATAAGGATATGTGAGAATAGAGTACGTTGCTGATATATTTTCCGGGCTTAGTGTTTGGGGGACCACCCCAATCGCCAAAACACCCCTATAAAGGGCATAGTTATCCACCATGTCAATGTGGAGCTTAAATGAAAGGTATTGGAGGGTAGAGCAAAAATTGATACCCAAAACACCCCACAAACAGCAATTTTTTAGTGACCATCGCAATATGGGTCTCAAATAAAGGTTTTTGGGAGTAGAATACGAATTTGATATCCAAATTTAGGGCATCACACCTTTTCCAAAACACCCCCAAAAGAAAAAAAATTGTTCAACCATGCCAATATGTGGCTCAAATGAAAGGTATTTGAGATTAGAATTAAACGAATTTGATAACCTATTTGGGGGCCATGTGTTTGGGGACGCCTCACCCTGTAAACTCCTCTTAAGCCAACTGCGATATGGGGTTTAAATATATGGTATTTGAGAGAAAAGCACGATGCTGATATTTTTCAGGGCCATGTATCTGGGGGACCGCCCCTCTCCCTAAATCACCACTAAATCAGACATCATGAGAATATCGGGCTGAAATGAAGTATTTTAAGAATGGAGTACACCTTTCATCCAAACTTAAATTCATAGACCAATATGGGATTCAGATAAAGGCACTTATATTGTTAAACTGTTAGTCAAGCGATATACTATTTTCGTAGCATGGTATTTCACTAAAAGATCTTTAATTGTCGAAAATAAATATTCCAAGGAAACTTTTGTTCCATATAAAGTAAAAGAAGGCGCAGCGGAGCGGAACCGGGTCAACTAGTTTAGATATAGTTTCCATTTAAACCCATCTCCAGATTTTATTTCTTGTGCCTCTAGAGAGCTCAATTCTTGAACGATTGTACAGACATTTTGCAAAAGGACTTCTTCAAAGACCTTCAACTGACGTGACAATTGTGGTTTAAATCGGCCCAAAAACTGATACAACTCCCATAGAAATGGGCCTCTCGATTTTACTTCTTGAGCCTCTAGTGGATAATTCTTATCCAACTTTGCTGAAACTTGGCACAGTCACGGTATCTATGACCTTTAATAAACGGGCCAAATATGATCTGAATCGGTCAAAAACCTGATATAACTCCCATATAAACCGATCTCTCGATTTTATTTCTTGAGCTTATAGAGGGCGTAATTCTTATCAAATTTGGTTAAAATTTTGTACTATGATGTCTCTTGTAACACTTAATGGATGTAATAAGTACGGTTTGAATCGGTCTAAAACCAGATACAGCTCCCATATAAGCCGATCTACCGAGTTTACTTTTTGAGCCTCTAGAGGGCGTAATTCTTATCAAATTGGGCTAAAATTTTGTACTATGACATCTCTTGTAACACTTAATGGATGTACCATGTATGGTTTAAATCGGTCTAAAAGCTGATACAGCCCCCATATAAGCCGATCTACAGATTTTATTTCTTGAGCCTCTAGAGGGCGTAATTCTTATCAAATTTGGTTAAAATTTTGTACTATGATGTCTCTTGTAACACTTAATGGATGTAATAAGTACGGTTTGAATCGGTCTAAAACCAGATACAGCTCCCATATAAGCCGATCTACCGAGTTTACTTCTTGAGCCTCTAGAGGGTGTAATTCTTATCAGATTTAGCAGAAATTTTGCACAGTAACTTTTTCTATGCCCTCCAATATACGGGCAAAAAATGTTCTTCATAGGTCCACAACCTGATATTGCTTCCATGCAAACCGGTCTCCCTATTTTATTTCTTAAGACCCTCTAGGGCGCAATTTATAAACGATTTGGTTGAAATTTTGCACGATGGCCAAGTAAGACCCATGTCGATTTATAACCTCCCATAGCAATTCTTATCCATTTTTCTTTCTTTGCCTAAAAAGAGATACCGGGCAAAGAACTTAACAAACGCGATCCATGGTAGAGAGAGGAATTCATAACAAAACACTATAAGCAAAATTTTAACCAAATCGGACAAAAATTCCAGGGGTTCAAGAAAACAAATCGGGAGATCGGTTTATATGAGAGCTATGTCCAAATCTGAGCCGATATAGCTCATTTGCAATCCCCAACGACCTACATCAATAAGACGAATCTGTGGGTATCAATTCTTGCTCTACCCCCCAGTACTTTTCATTTAAGCCCCACATTAAAATGGTCGGTAAATATGCCCGATTAAGGGGTGTTTTGGGGAGTGGGGTAGTCCCCCAAACACTAAGCCCAGAAAATATATCAGCAACGTGCTCTATTCTTATACATTTGAACCCCATATTGCCATTGGCCTCAAAATTGGATATAAAATTCGTTTCCTAATCTCAAATACCATTCATTTAAACCCCTTATTGAAAAAGCCAGCAAATATGTCCAGTTTGGGGTATGGGACCAAAAAACTATATCGAGCTCCAATGTCTTGAGGACACAAATTGTCTTGGTAAGCAAATACGTCCTATTTGGGGGTTGTTATGGTGGTGGGACTTCCCCTAGACAGTTGCTCCCGAATGTTGATGTCAGATTCATGGTTTACTCCCAAATAGCCATCATTTGAGCTCCATCTTTCCATAGTCGGCAAACATAACATGTTTGGGAAGTGTTTTGGCAGATGGGGCGGCCACTTAGTGACTTGGGTTTGAAAATATATATCAGATTCGTGTTCTACTCTAAAATACCTCTTATTTGAGCCTCATATTACAAATGATCAGCAAATACGTCCTTTTTGGGCGGTGATATTAGAACATTGATATCAGATTCGTACTTTACTTCCAAAGACCGTCCTATTTGGGTGGTGATATCAGAATATTGATATCAGATTCGTACTTTACTTCCAAAGACCTTTCATTTGAGTCCCATATTGCTATGATCGTAAATTTTCCTTCTTTGGGGTATGTTCTTGGGGATGGGCGGTACCACATCTGGATATCAGATTCGTATTCTGCACTCAAAGGGTCCGCTCCGGGGTAAGGGAGAGGGTCCGCTCCCCCTTCAAATATCCAAAAATTTAGTACCCTATTTTCACCACGGGATCATTATGCACCATCTGTGAACATTTAAAGAAAATTGGTTCAGCAGTTTCTGAGTCTATAAGGAACACACAAACAAACAAACAAACCTACAAACACACCAGTAAAAGCGTGCTAAGTTCGGCTGGGACGAATCTTATATGCCCTCCACCATAGATCGCATTTGTCACGTTCCTTTCCCGATATCTCCTTTTAGGCAAACAAAGGATAAATGAAAACGAGTTCAAGGCGCGGTATCTCTTTTTAGGCAAACAAAGAATATTGAACTGTTATGCTATTGGAGCTATATCAAGTTATAGTCCGATTCGAACCATAGATGAATTGAATGCTGAACATTGTAGAAATCACTGTGAAATATTTCAGTTCATTCGAATAAGAATTACGCTCAAGAAGCAAAATTCGGAAGATAGGTTTATATGGGAACTGAATCATGCTATTGATCGATTCAGACCATATTAGACACGTATGTTGAAGGTCATGGGGTAAGCCGTTGTACAAAATTTCAGCCAAATCGGATAATAACTGCGCCTTCCAGAGGCTCAAGAAGTCAAGATCCCAGATCGGTTTATATGGCAGCTATATCAGCTTATGGACCGATTTGAACCATACTTTGCACAGTCGTTGGAAGTCATAACAAAACACGTCATGCAAAATTTCAGCAAAGTCGGATAATAACTGCACCCTCTAGAGGCTCAAGAAGTCAAGAACCCAGATCGGTTTACTTGTCAGCTATATAAGGTTATGGACCAATTTGAACCATTCTTAATACAGTTGTTGGAAGTCATAACAAATGCATGTCATTTCACCCAAATCGGAGAGGAATTGCTCCCTGTAGAGGCTCAAGAAGTCAAGACACCAGATCTGTTTATATGGCAGCTGTATCAGGTTATGGACCGATTTGAACTATTCTTGACACAGTTGTTGAAAGTCATAACAAAACACCTTATGCAAAATTTCAGCCTAACCGGATAATAATTGCGTGCTCAAGTGGCTCAAGAAGTCAAGAACCCTGATCGGTTTACTTGTCAGCTATATCAGGTTATGGACCGATTTGAACCATATTTGGCACAGTTGTTGAAAGTCATAACAGAATACTTCGTGCAATGTTTCACCCCACCCGGATAAGAATTGCGCCCTCTAGTGTCTGAAGAATTTAAGATTCAAGATCGGTTTATATGGCAGCTATATCAGGTTATAGACCGATTTGAACCATACTTTGCACAGGGGTTGGAAACTATAACGAAACACGTCGTGCAAAATTTTATACAAATCGGATAAGAATTGCGCCCCCTAGTGGCTTAAGAAGTCAAGATTCAAGATCGGTTTAAATGACAGCTATATCAGGTTATAGACCGATTTCAGACATACATAGCACAGTGGTTGAAAACAATAACGAAACACGTCGTGCAAAATTTAAGCCAAATCAAATAGCCCTCTAGAGGTTCAAGGAGTTAAGACCCTATATCGGTGTATATGGCAGTAATATCAGGTTATAGACCGATTTGAACCATGCTAAGCACAGTTGTTAGAAATCATAACGAAACACATCTTGCACAATTTCAGCCAAATCGGATAAGAATTGCGCCCTCTATTGGCTCAAGATGTTAAGATCCAAGATCGGTTTATATGGCGGCTATATCAAAACATGGACCGACATGTCCCATTTGCAATCCCAACCGACCTACGTTAATAAGAAGTATTTGTACAAGATTTCAAGCGGCTAGCTTTACTCCTTCGAAAGTGAGCGGGCTTTTGACAGACAGAAGGGCGGACGGACAGAGGGATGGATGGATGGATGGACGGACGGATGGACGGATGGAGGGAGGGACGGACATGGCTAGATCGACTTCTAATGTCATGACGATCAAGAATAAATGTCCTTTAAGGGGTCTTAGACAAATATTTCTAGGAGTTACAAACCGAATGACGAAAAAAGTACACCCCCTATGGTGGGGGGTATACAAATTTTAATACAAATCGTTAAACCAAACAGATTGCCTCAAAGAGCAAATGGTTCACAGAGGCATATCCTTCATGAATTACCTATCAAGTATAATGTTGGATATAATTAAAGAGCAACTAACACGATGGACTGAAAACAAGTAAAAGTGTGCTAAGTTTGGGCGAGACGAATTTTATATACCCTTCACCATGGATCGCATTTGGCAAGTTTTTTGTCCGGTATCTCCTTATAGGCTAACAAAGGGCAATGGATAAAATTTGTCATACTGTTGGGGTCAGGTTGGGTCAGGTTATGGACCGAAACGAATCATACTTGGTTTTGATGTGGAAGATCATAGTAAAAGTCAATGCAAAATTTCAGCCAAATCAGATAAGAATTGCGCCCTTTAGTGGCTCAAAAAGTATAATCCGGAGTTCGGTTTATATAGGAGCTTTATCAGTTTATGAACCGCTTCAGATCACACTTGGGACAGTTGTGGGCAGTCAAAATAAAACACCCCACGAAAAACCTCAACCATATCGGATAAGAATTGCGACCGCTAGAGGCTCAAGAAGTCAAGATGTATAATCAGCTTATAAGACAGCTATATCAAAACATAAGCCGATATGGCCCTTTTACAATCTCGAAGGACCTTCTCTGATAGGAAGTATTTGTGCAAAATTTCATGAACCTAGCTTTATTTCTTCAAAAGTTTGCGTGCTTTCGACAGACAGATAGACAGACGGACGGACAGACGGACGGACGGACAGACGGACGGACTGACAGACGGACGGACGGACGGACTGACAGACGGACGGACAGACGGACAGACAGACGGACGGACAGACGGACGGACAGACGGACAGACGGACAGACGGACGGACGGACAGACGGACTGACAGACGGACGGACAGACGGACGGACAGACGGACGGACAGACGGACGGACAGACGGACGGACGGACAGACGGACGGACAGACGGACGGACAGACGGACGAACAGACGGACGGACAGACAGACAGACAGACGGACGGACAGGCTGAGACGGACGGACAAGGCTAAATCGATTTAGAATGTCGGGACGGTCGAGAATATATATGCTTTGTTAGGTCTAAGATCAATATGAATGATGAAATAAGGATACCCCCATCCTATGGTGAAGGATATAAAAAGGAAATTTAACAAATACCAAGCAGGTTTTCGCAAAAACTAATCCACATCAGATTACTTGTTTTCATTGTCCTCAACAATTCACTTGAACTAGGACAACAACAAGAGACATGAATTTTAAGTCGATTTCAGAGCTGTTACTATGCACTGAAGATTCAGTTGCAATTTGTAATGAAGGAAATAAACCGGCCTTTATTACCAGATACAGGCAGAAGGTACTAGATGTTACCTTTGTATGGGAGGATATAATCAGAAGGATATGCGACTGGTAAGTTTTTTATGACCACAGTTTCTCTGATCATCGTTATATTAGTTTCAGCCTTGGGGAGTATGCTGCAGAATTGGTCCCTCGGCCAAAAACAGAGGAAAGGCGGCTTGGGATAATTTTCGGCACACTCTTTGTATGAATATCCCTTCTAGACAAGGAAAGGATGTGGAAGCTGCGGAGGACATAGATATAATGGTCAAGCGGATCACGAAGCCCCTAATTGACTCGCTTGTGTCAGCGTGTCCTAGTGTCAAGCCAAGGGGCAAAAAGCGATCGCCATGGTGGACCCCAAAACTGGGGTCTAAGGGAGGGTCGCAGAAAACAACCAAAAAAAATTCAAAATTGTTTCCCTCCTTTCTTATTATAATGAAATAAATCGTATACTAATGTTCTAAAAATTATATCAATAGAATCAGTTTTTATCACATAAAAGGTCCCGTTTCTCTTGTCCTTAAATGTTTTATGACTCCTTGGCATCAATCGCCAAGTCGATTTCAAAAGCCGTCAAAGTCGGTAGCATAAGTTGATTTTAAACGATCGTCCAATTGCCGTTAGAATATAAATTCAGATTACTAGGTTGTGAAGTATACTGAGCATAGATTTCTTCGCATCAAAAATAATTGCATATTTAAGATAATTTTTCTGCACGGAAATGGTTATTAATTCGAATAACTATACCAAAATCTGATTTTGTGTTAGAACAAACATTTAATTGAAGTAAAATAGGACAAGATTGGCATTTGCTTTGTTCTTTGTACTAATATATTTTTTAGATTAAATTAAAAGCTCATTCAAGCTCATTGTATTGTCTCCCATTGTCAAATCTAGGTATGGTTTAATGGGTTGAAAGACATAACGGAAGCTTTAGTGCACAAGTTTAGCTAAATCGGATAAGATACGCGCCCTCTAGGGGCTGAAGAAGTCAAATGGGAAAATCTGTTGGAATTTGGCTCATTTGTAATTCCATCTGATCCACTTCAAATGGAATTACAAATTCCATCTGAAGTGGCTAGCTTTAGATGGAAGCGGCTAGCTTTACTCCATAAAAAGTTTGAGTGATTCCAACAGGCATACGGAAACTTAAAATGTGATGACGATCGATTCATTAGGACAATCGACTTAAAAGAGTCGAAACTTCATATCGCTCCAATGATTTTCGGCTCAGACCCAATTTCCCTAATAACCTCCGACGAATGCATACCAGTGACAACCTCTTCTGGCGCCACGTTGTATGTTAGAGAATTTCCCGAAAAATGTGTATCAACGAGTGGTTCTAGTGTTTCCACACTAGACATTGTCCATACATTCTCTGACTTCTGAATACATCCCACCGTAATAGGTCTCGAGGACAGAATCTTCCTTAGCCTAGAGGCCTCAGATGCATCCTCCATGGAGCTGCAGAATTCTAGCCAGGATTTGCCTCATAGATGTTCTAATCGTGTGGGATTGGCACATCTAGAAGGCAGTCCTTCCTTAGAGCAACCAGCTCTGGGGTCCACCATGGCGGTCGCTGTTTGCCCTTGGGCTTGGCTCTAGGACATGCTGACTCAATCTAGTCATTCAAGGCTTTCGTGTTTCGCATGACCAATATGTCTATATCCTCCGTAGTTAGTTTCCACTTAATTTTCTAGTCTAGAAAGGATAAACGTGCAGAATTTGTGCCGAAATTTAAATCAATCCACCTGTTTAGCCGAGGGAATACTTCTGCAGTATTTTCTCCAAATAAAAATTTGCAAGCAAAAGTACGCAAACGACTTTCAGTGAAAATTTGAAGAAAAACATCTGATTCTTGTTTTGCTTAGTTTTTTATTTGCTTGCTTGGAAAGGGGAGCCATTCGTATATCTGTGATCTCCATGCTACTGGAAGCCATCACAAATAACCGTGCAATCCCATGGCAGCCGGTTGTACGTACCGCATTGGCCCGATGGAATCTTTCAGTGTACAACACACTGCTACAAAAACAACAACCATGCACGAAGCTACGAATGTTATTCGTGGCGCCAAGTCGCGCAAGGCGCTGGTTCCAAACAGAATCTCTACACTGATGCTGAAGAATCTGGATCAGCCTGAAGTCGATTACCTTACAACTGTCCTCAGCCTATCTGAACACTATTATAGTACCCGATGTTTGGAAGATGGGTAGTCTGATTCCGCTACTGAAAAGGACACGAGCAAGGGGGATCGTACAGACCGATCGCTCTCCGATGATGATGATTCCATCATCACTAGCTCTCTCCTAGCTTTTTTGTTTGTTTGCTTTTTTTTTAATAAATCGAAAAAAATGTGCCACTTTTTGTGCCACTTTTTTTACAAATGACACTTTTTGTGCCACTATTTGAAAATTTCCAACGGTAACGCTGGCTATCATATATACCCATATTCCGATAAAGTATCTAAAGTCGATAAAAGCTTTATTTATTACCCAATTTCGCTAAAATTTGAAACAGTGATTTGTTTTACATCTGACTCAAATATGGTTTGGACCGGACTATATTTAGATATAGCTGTCATATAGACTGATCTGCCGATTAAGGATCTGAAATCCATAAAAGCTGAATTTTTGAAACAGTGAGTTGTCTCAAGCATCCCGTCATCCGACCCAAATATGGTTCAGATCGGACTATATTTAGATGTAGCTATCATATAGACCGATATGCCTATGCATGATCGAGACCAGCCCCTAATTAGATATGACTATGGATAAAGTAGTGGAGTTATAATAAAATTGTATTATTATTATATCCTTTGTGGTGGGTATCCAAAGTTCGGCCGTTTTTATACCCACCACCGAAGAATGTGGGTATAAAATTTGTCATTCCGTTTGCAACACATCGAAATATCCATTTCCGACCCTATATAGTATGATATATTCTTGATCAGCGTAAAAATCTAAGACGATCTAGCCATGTCTGTCCGTCCGTCCATCTGTCTGTTGAAATCACGCTACAGTCTTTAAAATTAAAGATATTGAGCTGAAATTTTGCACAGATTCTTTCTTTGTCCATAAGCAGGTTAAGTTCGAAGATGGGCTACATCGGACTTTATCTTGATATAGCCCCCATATAGACCGATCCTCCGATTAAGGGTCTTAGGCCCACAAAAGCCACATTTATTATCAGCTTTTGCTGAACTTTAGGACAGTGAGTTGTGTTAGGCCCTTCGACATCCTTCGTCAATTTGGCCCAGATCGGTCCAGATTTGGATATAGCTGCCATATAGACCGATCCTTTGATTTAGGGTCTTAAGCCCATAAAAGCCACATTTATTATCCGATTTTGCTGAAATTTGGGACAGTGAATTGTGTTAGGCCCTTCGACATCCTTCGTCAATTTGGCTCAGATCGCTTCAGATTTGGATATAGGTGCAATATAGACCGATCCTCCGATTTAGGGTATTAGACCCATAAAAGCCACATTTATTATCCGATTTTGCTAAAGTTTGGGACAGTGAGTTGTCTTAGGCCCTTCGATGTCTTTCTTCAATTTGGCCCAGATCGGTCAAGATTTGGATATAGCTGCCATATAGACCGATTTCTTGATTTAAGATTTTTGGCCTATAAAATGCTCATTTATTGTCCGATGTCGTCGAAATTCGGGACAGTGAGTTAAGTTAAGCCCCTAAATATTCTTCTGCAATATCGCAAAGATCGGTCCAGATTGGGATATAGCGTCATATAGACCGATATCTAGGTTTTAAGTTTTGGGGCCATAAAAGACGCATTTATTGTCCGATGTCGCTGAAATTTGAGACGGTGAGTTTAGTTAGGCTCTTCAACGTCCTTTTTCAACTTTGCCTAGATCGGTTCAGATTTGAATATAGCTGCCATATAGACCGATCTCTCGATTTAAGGTTTTGGGCCCATAAAAGAGGCATTTATTGTCCGATTTCGCCGAAATTTGGGACAGTGCTTTGAGTTAGCCTCTTCGACAATTTTATGCAACTTGGCCCAAATCGGTCCAGATTTGGATACAGCTGCCATGTAGACCGATATGTCGATTTAAGGTTTTGGGCCCATAAAAGAGGCATTTATAATCCGATTTCACTGAAATTTGACACAGTGAGTTATGTTAGGCTTTTCGACATCCGTGTCGTATATGGTTCAGATCGGTTTATTTTTAGATATAGCTACTGTACTTATTAGCATTTGGTCCAAATCAGAACATATTTTAATATAACTGATATGGGACATAAGTTAGGAAATTTTCACCGAATTTTGATGAAAGGTGATGGGTATCCAAAGTTCGGCCCGGCCGAACTTAACGCCTTTTTACTTGTTTTGTTTTCTAATGTTCTTGTCGGTATCCGAACACAGGCGTTGATCATCAAAGGCGAACCTGCTAAACTTTGTTTAACTTTGGCCTCCGATACACGTGCTCCAATTCCAAACAAAAGGGTGGATCCGTTTATAAGTGGTTTATATCTAGTTATGGGTCTATACTATACTATCAGCTTGTTACACATATTTAATATCAGACACATCGGACAAAAACTAGGCTTCCTAGGAACACAAGAAATCAAAATAAACTATTTACGGGTCTCTGTTATATTCATAATAATATACGAATTAAATTTCATCCAAATATAAACTAATGCAGTCCATCATGACCTCAATAAGCAGCTGAACTCTACGGACATGCCTATAGCAAGGTGGTGGGTTTTTAAGAATCATAATTTTCCATTATTATTGCCTAATATCGAACCTTACCATTAAATGACGATTGATCCTTTTATAGGATTCCACTCACTTCCCACCCCAATTATATTTTGCATATAACTATGGAATATTCACCTGTTTGCACTACCCTAATTTGTTAAACTAACTGGGAAACAATAAAGTCGTACAAATATATATTTCACACCTTATTAAAATTTTATGGCAAATCGTAAAAGAGCGAAATTGAATTTTAAAAATCTAATTAGTCTAATTCTAAATGTTTACTGCAAGCTTTCATGGACTTTCCTCCTCCCTGGTAACCAAATCAAACAGTAAATTCATTTAAACTGACATTAAATACGGACCCACTCCAACATAGCCATACAGACACCCACCATCACATCAAGCTTACACACACACACACACACACACACCTCCATATAACAAAGTACTTAAAGTCCATTAGTTCTCTGTGTTAATATTCATATTCAATAATAATGAAAGGAAAGCTTTTATTATGGTAAAATGGAAAATGAGAATGCTTTAGTATTTGAGGGGCACTTGCCCAATGTGTTTTGGGTGAGTGCTACGCGATTATCCTGTAAACATTTACGAGGCCACAAAACTACACGCAAATGCTAGACCATATACAAAATTACATGGTGCTGTGCCGAGGCTAAAACGCAAATATAATACTGTAGACATTTCCTCCATTTTAGTGATTATTTACGATTATTAGCCTTCCATTTGGTAGGTAGGGGTTTGCTGTGTTAGTTAGTTTGGTTGGTTTGTTGGTCTGTTGCCTGGTCGTGTACCATCTACCAAACCGCAATAAATATGATAGACTACGACAGCAAGTAATTATTTCTATTGACTATGTAGATGTTAGACAATACACATAATGTCGGCGCAATATGATATGGTAT
Source organism: Stomoxys calcitrans (assembly GCF_963082655.1). NCBI lineage: Eukaryota > Metazoa > Arthropoda > Insecta > Diptera > Muscidae > Stomoxys > Stomoxys calcitrans. Next base: position 114,546,393 of record NC_081553.1, read on the forward strand.
AACGTCTAGCGATAGATCTAGTCTAGTCTTTATTTCTAATAGAAAATTAGGTAATTCGGCAATATGTTTGACACATGGTTCCTGCATACTCATGGCCATTGTAATCAACTTTAAGTTGCAATTGAAATGCCGAAATTGAAGACACCCAGCGGCGGAATAAGGAAGGTGATTTCCGCATTCAGGCCTGTTTAATGCCTCAAAATGACAATGTGTTCCGTTTAAAAGGCCTGAGTTAGTACACATAACACGTTCCCTTCTACTTCCACAAGTAAGTTGTAACATATGTACACATTGCCTTTCACCTCTTTAAATCAGGTGTTTATAATGACGTGAGGCAATCGGAGTTTGTTTTGCGTCATCTGAGCAACAAGAACACAAAAAGTAACTACAATTACCGTATGTAAAGCAAAACAGAATCAATCCCATGGCAGCCGGTTGTATGCATTGGATTGATCCGATGGAATCCTTCATCGGCAAGGGCTGTCGCCCCACTGTACGTGTTCGTCCGTTTTTCATCTTGGGAGAGGTACATCCCGTAGTGACTTCCCCTTTCCTGGTTACAAGCAATTCAATGCAGACTCCTACCTTAGTGCAAATTGGGAACGGCGGGGTACCTAGATGACCTTACAGGGAAGAAGACAACTAGCCTATCAACAAAATAAGGTCCCACAATCCGTAGCTCCACATATAGCATACCAACAGATATTTCGAATTCGAGGAACGCCATGTTTCCGGCCTAAGGTAGAATATGACATTCAGCGCCTCCCTCAAGATACTCCTCCAGAGACCGCCACCACACACAGTACCTTCTCGATCATCCATCCAAGGACACAGCCGCCCTGCCCACAGTGGAAGAAAATCAAAAATACTAGTAAAGAAGTAAAAAGGCGTTAAGTTCGGCCGGGCCGAACTTTGGATACCCACCACCTCGGGTATATAAGTAAACCACTTTTCATCAAAATTCGGTGAAAATTTCATACCTTATGTCCCATATCAGTTATATCAAAATATGTTCCGATTTGTACCAAATACTAATAAGTACAGTAGCTATATCTAAAAATAAACCGATCTGAACCATATACGACACGGATATCGAAAAGCCTATCATAAGTCACTGTGTCAAATTTCAGTGAAATCGGATTATAAATGCACCTTTTATGGGGCCAAGACTTTAAATCGAGATATCGGTCTACATGGCAGCTATATCCAAATCTGGACCGATTTCGGCCAAGTTGCAGAAAAATGTCCAAGGGCCCAACACAACGCACTGTCCCAAATTTCGGCGAAATCGGACAATAAATGCGCCTTTTTTGGCCCAAACCCTAAAACCGAGAGATCGGTCTGTATGACAGCTATATTCAAAACTGGACCGATCTGGACCAAATTGAAGACGGGCGACGAAGGGCCTTACACAACTCACTGTCTCAAATTTCAGCGACATCGGACAATAAATGCGCGCTTTATGGCCCCAAAACCTAAAACCGAGAGATCGGTCTATATGGTAGCTATATCCAAATCTGAACCGATCGGGGCCAAATTGAAGAAATATGTCGAAGGGCCTAAGGCAACTCTCTGTCTAAAATTTCAGCAAAATCGGATAATAAATGTGGCTTTTATGGGCTTAAGACCTTCAATCGGAAGATCGGTCTATATGGCAGCTAAATCCAAATCAGAACCGATCACGGCCAAATTGCAAAAAGATGTCGAAGGGCCTAAGGTAACTCACTGTCCCAAATTTCAGCAAAATCGGATAATAAATGTGGCTTTTATGGGCTTAAGACCCTAAATCGGAGGATCGGTCTATATGACAGCTATATCCAAGTCTGAACCGATCAGGGCCAAATTGCAAAAATATGTCGAAGGGCCTAAGGCAATTCTCTGTCCCAAATTTCAGCAAAATCATATAATAAATTGGGCTTTTATTGGTCTAAGACCCTAAATCGGAGGATCGGTCTATATGGCAACTATATCTAAATCTGAGCCGATCAAGGCTTAATTGCAAAATGGTGTCGAAGGGCCTAAGACAACTCATTGTCTTTAATTTCAGCAAAATCGGATAATAAATGTGGCTTTTATTGGCCTAAGACCCTAAATCGGCGGATCGGTCTATATGGGGGCTATATCAAGATATAGCCCGATATTGCCCGTCTTTGAGCTTAACCTGCTTAAAAAAATAGTCTGTGCAAAATTTGAGCTCAATATCTCTATTTTTAAAGACTGTAGCGTGATTTCAACAGACAGACGGACGGACATGTCTAGATCGTCTTAGATTTTTACGCTGATCAAGAATATATATACTTTATAGGGTCGGAAATGGATATTTCGATGTGTTGCAAACGGAATGACAAAATGAATATACCCCCATCCGTCGGTGGTGGGTATAATAAGCCGTGTGAGAACGGGTAGCGATAACTCTTTTAAATCTGCAATGGTTAGGGCTGCAGTGCATGCAGGATAGCATGCGAAATTTGAAGGCCCGGTTATCCGGACGCCTATTAGCAGACCCTTAAACTTGGTCACCTAGGTATTTCGAAAATTTTTTGGGGCTACGAAATCTTCGTTTGTGGAAAATTCCAAATTTTTAAGTGCTCATAAATCCTTGCAAAAGAGTCCGTTTAGGGGGTACAGTATCTCATGCTGTTTTGAGGGATATTTGAATTAAATTTTTTTTGAAATTTAAACCGAGAGCTGTTTTATATTCGGCATTTTGTATGGTTCCACTAAAATTTTCATACCCACCACCATAGAATAGGGTTTATATTCATGTAGTCGTTTTGTTTGCAACAATATCAATTTCCAACCTTACAAAGTGTATATATTTCGGATCGTCGTAAAATTCTAAGACGATTTTATGATGTACGTGTGTCTGTCCGTCTGTGCGTCGGTACATCGGTCTGTCCATCCGTCTGTTGTAATCACTCTACAGCCTTCAAAAATTGAGATATTGAGCTGAAATTTGGCACAAATACGTTTTTTTGCTGCACGCAGTTGAAGTTCTTGAACGTGCCAAATCGAACCATATTCAGATATACCTGCCATATATACCGATCTACCGATAAACGGTCTGAATCCTATAAAAGCTTAATTTATTACCCGATTTTGCTGAAATTTTAAACGGGGAGTTGCTATAAGCCTCTTAATATCCGACCAAAATACGGTTTAGGTCGGACCATATTTAGATATAGCTATCACATAGACCGATCTCACGATTTAAGGTCTTGAGCCTATAAGAGACGCATTTATTGTCCGATTTCGTCAAAATTTGGGACTGTGAGTTATGTTAGACCCTCCGACATCCATCTTCAATTTGGCCAAGATCGGTTCAGATTTGGATATAGCTGCCACATAGACAGATCTCTCGATTTAAGGACTTGGGCCCATAAAAGACGCATTTATTTTCCGATTTTGCCGAAATTTCCGACAGTGAGTTATGTCAGACCCTTCGACATCCCTCTTCAATTTGGCTCCGATCGGTTCAGATTTGGATATAGCTGCCATATAAACCGATCTCTAGGTGAGCTCGTAGTCTTACGTACTTCGTTATGACACCGAAAGTTTACTTCTATTCTGTTATGGCCTCGTCTCACGATTCGAATCTACCCATAGGACTATTTTCGCCCTACCGACCATTTAACTATTTCAGCGTTACATGCGTTCGTCGCCTAAATCCTTAGCGTGGACTGCGTTGCCCAGAGAGGCTTTAGATTAACCAATTTTATTGATGATAGTCCTCTGGTCTTTACTGCCAAATCATTTGTTCTTAAACTCCTAGACCGTTCGTGACCTTACCGTACTGCTTGTTATTAATCTGATGACCAGTTTACTGTCCGTTATGATGTTCACACTTGACTTCCTCGCTTTAACCCCAAACCACCTCACGTATTCCATGATTGCCCGTATCTCCACCTGCAGGACCGAATTATGGTCACAAAGTCAGAAACATATCTCAGTTCCCAGGTTCTCAATGTATACCCCCAAGGCCACTATGTCCTCTAGCTTTGATCCATCTGTGTAGCATGATCTTGCAGATGACAACACCAGTATTCTGTAAATCCAAGACTGTGCCGTTATCGTCAGTGCTTCGCACTCGACCTTAAATATCGGATCAGGTATTCCATCGAAAACCTCTTCCATTCTCTCCAGGTTTCCTATCGTCGCCTCGATTATACCGCGATGGTATGACCTGCTTCTTTCCTCTATCCATGTTCCCATCGTTCCCTTAAGTCCGATAGCCGCAGTGGCTGCTTTACAATTAATCTGTATGTCAATGGGTCGGATATCTAGAATAGTCTCCAAAGCCCTAGTGGGCGTGGACTTCATCGTCCCACCTATACTAAGACAATATGTTCTCGGACCCCCTTGTATTCTACTTAAGCGGCACCATTTCTCCATCGCAATCCACCAAATTACTGGGGCGTAAGTTCGAATTGGTCTAATCACGCTCCTATCCTTAAATTGAGATTTCATTTAGAGCCTGAATCCTGAATGTAAAATTTCCAATTCAGTTTCCTGTCCAAGCTCACTCCTAAGTATTTGACATTGTCACCTATCGAAAACGTTGTATTGAGGAGACGTGGTGCGTCAAGTTGGCCAAAATTCAGCATCCGCATGAATGGTGGTCACCTATAAGAATGGCGATAAAATGCCCCCTGTGGCGTGCCCTGTGCCACTTTCTCCCTTACCTTTATGTCGTGGGCCCCCCAAAATTTTCCACACGTTGCTTATCATATGGTTTATTCAGGCTCTTAGGACCCTATCCACCCAGTACTCGTCTAAGAGTTGGATCAAGTGTGTCGATCCGCGCATTGTTAAAAGCTCCCTCGAGGTCGATGCGATCCGCCAACGTGTCTTGGCACCAAAGGATTCTTCCATTTTATGGCCAAAATTTCAAGCGGCTAGCTCCACGCGTTCGACCGCTATCGTGATTTCGACAGACGGACGGACGGACACTTTATATACTTTATGGGATCCTAGATAAATATTTCGAGGTGTTACAAACGGAATGACTAGATTAGTATACCCCCATCCTATGGTCGTGGGTATAAAAAGAAAAGTTCGGCCGGGCCGAATCTTATATACCCTCCACCATGGATCGGGTTGATCGAATTCTTTGCGCGGTATCTCTTTTTAGGTAAACAAAGAATAATGAATAAGAACTGTTATGTTATTCGAGCTATATCAAATTATAGTCCTATTCGGACCATAAATGAATTGAATGCTGAACATTGTAGAAGTCATTGTGTAAAATTTCGGGGCATTCGGATAAGAATGAGCCTTGTAGGAGCTCAAGAAGAAAAATCGGCAGATCGATTTATATGGGAGCTGTATCAAGCTATAGATCGATTCAGACCATATTGAGACGCCACATTGGGAGACGCCATTGTACAAAATTTCTGCCAAATCGGGTTCGAATTTCGCCCTCTAGAGGCTCAAGAAGTCAATATTCCCGATCGGTTTATATGGCAGCTATATCAGGTTATGTACCGATTTGCGCCATGCTTTGCACAGTTATTGGAAGACGTAACAAAACACCTCATGCGAAATGTCAGCCAAATTGGATGAGAACTGCGCCCTCTAGCGGCTCAAGAACTCAAGATCTAAGATCGGTTTATATGGCAGCTATATCAGGTTATGAACCGATTTAACCATACTTAGCACATTTGTTAAAAGTGATATCCAAACACCACATGCAAAATTACAGCCAAATCGGAAAAAAATTGCGCCCTCTAACAGCTGAAGAAGTCAAGATCCCAGATCGGTTCATATGGCAGCTATATCAGGTTATGAACCGATTCCAACCATAGTTAGTAAAGTTCTTGGAAGTGATACCCAAACACCACGTGCAAAGTTTCACTCAAATCGGACGAGATTTGCGCCCTCTAGAGGCTCAAGAAGTCAAGACCCAAGATCGGTTAATATGGCAGCTATATAAAAACATGGACCGATTTGGCCCATTTACAATCCCAACCGACCTACACTAACAAAATCAAGATTTCAAGCGGCTAGCTTTACTCCTTCGAAAGTTTCGACAGACAGACGGACAGACGGGCGGACGGCTAGTTCGACTTGCAATATCATGACGATCATGAATATATATACTTTATAGGGTCTTAGACGCCTATTTCGAGGTGTAACAAAAAGAATGGCGATATTAGTATGCCCCCATCCTTTGGTGGAAGGTATAAAAATGTACCCTGCATGGCGCCAGAGTCATAATTGATACTGTATGCTGGAAAACTTGCATAACAAAATAAATGGTAGTTGTGAAGTTTGTCATAAGTTTTCGAGTATTTTGTAGTCCGCTATTATCTTTCTTCTCCTGCCTCATTCCTTGCAATACACTACGCGTAAGTCTAAGAATTTTAAGTTTCTTAAATTCTTAACATTTCTCCTGTGTATTGCATTTATTGTAAACTTTTTATTTAGGGCGCGCCCTAAAGATCAAACACAACATAAGTAACAGACTACAAGTCCCAATGCGATTCATTTTTCTTTTTTTGTTTAGATTAGTTAATTTTACACATATTAAGTTCAAGTCAACAACTTGACTCAAAAACGAAGAAAAAAACTATTTTACCCATATCACAAGAAGCAGATATAAAGGGGATATTGCTTTGAGGTATTGTTTGCACAATTACGGCCAATCTTTTGATACGACGTACAAAAGAAGCGTGCGATGCTAGACAGGTGTTGAAAGTAAATGTTTGCCATCGAAAAACGGAAAACTTTCAGAGAAGCGTTGAACCATGTGATGGAGGATTCCCTGAGGTCGAAAGGCCAAGTGTGATATTACGTTGAATTTTTATGTGTTGGTTTCGAAAATGGCTTGGCGTTCAACTAGAACAGTTATTAGCTAAATTGATTATCCAAAAATACAAAAAAGTATTCGAAGTTACATTGGATGAAATTGGCAATAAATGAATGATTTATGGACAAATTGTTATGTTGTATGAATTTCTATTGAAAATTCCTACAAAAAATGCAATAAATTTTCCTAGTTCGAGCTAACCTTCAAACATCAATAGAGGGTATATTAATATCGTAAATCGTTAACAACTACAAATAAAAACAATTAAAAAGGCGTAAGTTTAGCTGGGCCGAACTTTGGATACCCACCACCTCGGGTATATATGTAAAGCACCTTTCGTCAAAATCCAATAAAAAATACATACCTTATGCCCCATAGCAACTATATTTAGACCAAATACTGATAAGTACAAGTCATTGTTCAATTGTGTATAACAAAATATTGGTATTTTTAGTAGCTATATGTAAAAATAAACCGATCTGAACCATATACGACACGGATGTCGAAAAGCCTACCATAAGTCACTTTGTCAAATTTCAGTGAAATCAGATTATAAATGCGCCTTTTATGGGACCAAGGCTTTAAATCGAGATATCGGTCTATATGGCTGCTACATCTAAATCTAGAGCGATCAGGGCCAAATTGAAGAAAGATATCGAAGAGCCTAACACAACTCACTGTCCCAAATTTCAGCAAAATCGGGCAATAAATGCGCCTTGTATGGACCCAAAACCTTAAGTCGAGAGATCAGGCTATATGGCAGCTATATCCAAATCGAGACAGATCTGCGCCAAATCGCATCGAATGGCATAATAAAACTAACTGTTTCAAATTGCGGCGAAATCGGACAATAAATGCGATCCGATCGAAAGATCGGTCTATATGGCAGCTATGTCCAAACCTTATATATTCTTGCTCCTCTTGACATTCTAAGTCGATTTAACCATGTCCGTCCGACCGTCGGTCGAAAGCCCACTAAAATCCGAAGGGATGAATCTAGGCTCTTCAAATATTGCAAAAATTCTTCCCATTAGTTTAGGTAAGTTGGGATTGCAAATGCGCCATATCGCTTCATGTTTTGATATAGATAAAATATATAAACCAATTTACTATCTTAACTCCTTGTGCCTCTAGACGGCGATTTGGCTCAAATTTTATATGAGGTGGTTTGTTATGTATTGTCCAAATCGGTTCAAAACTTGATATAGCTCCCATATTAACCGATCACCTGATTTGACTTTTTGCGCCTCTGGAGAGCGCAGTTCCTATTCGAATTGGCTAAAATGTAGTACAACAACTTCTCCTATGACCTTCCACATACGTGCCAAATATGGGCTGAATCGGTTCATAATCTGATATAGCTCCCATATAAACCGATCTTCCGATTTTACTTCTTAAGCCACTATAGGGCAGGTTGAAATTTTACACAATGACTTCTACTATGGTCTCCAACATCCAAACCATGTATAGTCCGAATCGGTCGATAACCTAGTATAGGTTTAACACCACTGCAAATTTTATCCATTATCCTTTGTTTGCCTATAAAGAGATATCGGGCAACAAACTTGACAAAAGATATCCATGGTGATTCGGCCCTGCTGAACTTAGCACTCTCTTATTTGCATAGACTCCTTTCTTGTCCATAGGCAGGCCAAGTTCGAAGACGGGCTATATCGGATTATATCTTGATATAGCCCTCATACAGACCGATCCGCCGATTGAAGGTCTTGGGATCATAAAAGGCACACTTATTGTCCGATTTTGTCAAAATTTGGGACAGTGAGTTATGTTAGGCCCTTTGACATTCTTCTTCAGTTCATATTTGGGCAATCTTTCCGATCTTTCGATTGGATCGCATTTATTGTCCGATGTCGCCGAAATTGGGGACAGTGAGTTGTATTAGGCCAGTCAACATCCTCTTCAATTTGGCCCAAATCGGATCAGATCGGTTGGATATAGCTGCCATATAGACCGATCTCTCGATTTAAGGTCTTAGGCCCATAAAAGGAGCATTTTTTGTCCGATGAACCCGAAATTTGGAACAGTGAGTTATGTTAGGCCCTTTGATGTTCTTCTTCAATTTGGCTTAGATCGGTCCTGATTGGGATATAGCTGCCATGTAGACCGATCTCTCAATTTAAGGCTTTGGGCCCATAAAAGGCGCATTTATTGTCCGATGTCGCCGAAACTTGGGGCAGTGAGTTATGTTAGGCCCCTCGACATCTTTCTGCAATTTGGCGTAGATCGGTCCACATTTTGAAATAGCTGCCATATAGAACGATCTCACGATTTAAGGTCTTGGGTCCATATATGGCGCATTTATTGTCCGATTTCGCTGAAATTTGGGACAGTTAGTTGTATAAGGCCACTTGATATCCCTCCTCAATTTGGTCCAGATCGGTTCAGATTCGGCGCATTTATAATCCGATTTCGCTGAAATTTGACATAGTGACTAATTTTAGGCTTTTCGACATCCTTGTCGTATATGGATCATATCGGTCTTTATTTGGATAGAGCTATCAAAAAGGCCTATATGACTTGCTCTTGTTATACCAATCAATGTCCCTGCCGAATTTAGTCCAAATCGGACCATATTTCGATAAAGCTGCTATGGGGGCATAAATTATGCATTTTTCAAAGGATGGTGACAAAAGGTGGTGTACATACCCGAGTTGGTGGGTATCCAAAGTACGGCCCACGACGAAATTAACGCCTTTTTTACTTATTTTTCCTAATATTAGTTAACAATTGGGCTATGTGTGCATACAGGATAACGTTCCCAAAGAAATTGTATCCGGTGAATAAGATATCTGCATACTATTTGCTCTAACGTTTTTTTTCTCTTTTGTGCGGATCATTAGCAAAATATGCAGATGTCAAAATAAAATTATATTCTCCTATGTCATAGAACGCAGGCTTTGGCTTTCTTCAATACATTTTCTGCTATCTAACAAAGCATGAATCAGTGGCTTTCGCGAATAAGCCCACTTTTCAATTGACTTTTGTTTACTTTTTCCACATTTTCTTTTCATTTTCCTCCATAAAAATGTAACCAGCTTAAAATCTCTGATTGCGGCTAAAGTCGAACCAGTCAGCCAGCCGAGATTTCGACATGAACAAAAACTAAAGCACAATGGTTGGAATGGAACACAAGAATAGACAAACACCTTATAGCCGCCGCTATACAAATCGAGAATAAAAGAAGGAATGAATGAATTGCACGCTTATTGTGGAAAACGTGTTAAATTGCATTACTTTCAAGACTTCGAGGAGTGTTGGTGTTGTGGCATGTTGCTTCGCGTTGCTGATATCCGCAGCAAGTTGTACCACAAAACCCAAAGTGGGAAAAATTGCATTTAACCATTGATTCCACCGCACTTTATCTAAGACTTGATTGATGTAAACGCCGAGTGTTCAGTTGGAGAAGAGCCACATTCACAGACGCTCCATTTGTCTGTAGGTATTGGAAAAGTAATGACTTGTATGTCTGCACTTAAAGAAACGGCAAATAAGCGATGATTGCCATTCGGAATGTATTTGTCTGTGAGTTCTATCAACTGAGAATGTACAACAATTGCAGTTATTGGATATGTAGATTGCTGTGGTTTTTCCCCTTTGAGTTAAGCTCCTCCATTGCCCGCCTTCGGGTTTCTTAAGAGCTGTTCATTAGGGCATTATCATTAAGAACTTCTTAATATTGTATATAAGGAAAAATTGATGTAAGTGTTTAAAGTAAAACAAAGTACGAAAAAGCCAAAATAGGTTGGAAGGAAGGATATTTAGTTTTTATTTTAAATTGAGTTTTCTTTTAATTATAGCAACAAATGCTTAATTGATTGTAAATAATGATTACTTAAGACTTAGAAGTGTAAATTTACGTCTTTGGGACAAAAAATTAAATATAAATTACTCATGCCGGTTGCTTGAGTGAAATAATAATTATATAATAATAATGTTGGCCACATTTGCGAGGCACAATGCCATGCATAGTCATTTAAAAAATTTTTCCCAAAGCGGTGTCGCACTACGGGACGCCGTTCGGACTATAAATAAAGGCCCCTTATCATTGAGTTTTAACTTGAATCGGAAAGCACTCATTGATGTGTGAGAATTTGCCCTTTCTCGGTTCCTGGGGGTAATGTTCTTCCTTAGGGTAATGTTCTCGTTAGATAAGGGATGGCAACTCAGATATTTCGACTGAAATATGAGTATAAAATTCGTGCTGAACTTCCAAATCCCTTTAATTTGAGCCTCATATTGCCATGGTCGGTAAATATGAACCGTTTGGAGGGTGTTTTGGGGCTGGGGCGGCAACCGGCACTTTGCACTGAAAATAGATTTCAAATTCCTTCTTTATTCCCAAAGGAAATAAAGTTCAGTTTAGGGAGTGCTTTAGGGCGTTCCTCAAAATACTTGGCTCCAAAATTGGATATCAAATTCGTTTTTTACTCCCAAATACCTTTCATTTGAGTCCCATATTGTCATAATGGGTCAAATAACCGGTTTGACGTATCTCTAGGTGGAAAAGCGCCACCTAGACTTGAACGCAAATTGTAATGTCATATTCACAATCTAATACGTTTCATTTGAGTCCCATATAGCCATGCTCGGTTGGTATGCCCATTTGGGGGTATTTTGGGGGTGGGCGACCTCCCAATTACTTGGACCTAATGTTAAATGCCATATTTGTAATCTACTACCTAATACTTTTCATTTGAGTCCAATATTGACATGAACTTCGAATATATCTGTTTAGAGGAGTTTTGGGGTTGGTGGGTGCCCGCTGGATACATGGACCCAAATTTTAATATCATATTCGTGCTCTGGTCTCCAATACCTTTCATTTGATGCCCTTATTGTGCCCATAGGACCACTTTCGGATATGGGTGGTGTTTTGTGGTAAGGGGAGGGTCCGCCTCCACCCAATATCTAAAAATTATATAGCCTTTGTTTCCTTACAGACAAACGTCCACAATCTATGAAAATTTTAAGAAAATCTGTTCAGCCAACAGCCAAGTATCATATACTCATAATGGGTCTAATGGCGTTTTTGAGATGTGGCGTTACCCCCTATGCTTCGATCTGACTTTGTATGGAAGATTCGAAATTTACTCCCGAATACCTTTCATTTGAGCCCCATATTGAAAAGATTGTTCAATATGTCTGTTTGGTGAGTTTTGGAGTTGGGGCGGCCTGATGGGTACTTAGACTCAAATTTTAATACCGTATTCGTATTCTACTCTCCAATAACTTTCATATTGTCCGATAGGTCATCTTTTCATTTTAGGTTATGTTTTTGGCATAAGGGGGAGGGGTCTGTCCCCCTTCCGATATCGAAAAATTATAAAGCCTATGTTTCCTTCCATTTTGGGCGTTTTTGTGGGGGTGGTATGACCACCTATACTTCAACATGAATTTGTATACCAGATTCGTTATCTACTCCTGCATACTTTTCATTTGATACCCATGTTATCCTTAATAGTCCACTTTTGATTTTGGGTGGTGTTTTTGGGGTAACGGTGGATGGTCCGCCCCTTCCGTTATCAATAAATTGTAAAGCCTACTCATACTTCCTGACCATATTCGTAATCTACTTCCGAATACTATTCATTTGAGTCCCATATTGTCATGATCGGCAAATATACCTAATTTAAGGGGTTTTGGGGCTGGGCGGCCCGCCAGCTACTTGGACCCAACTTTTAGTATGAAATTCGTACTCTACTTTTGAATACCTTTCATTTGAATCCCATATTGCCCCCATCGGTCCACTTTTATTTTTGGGTAGTACTTTTGCTGTAAGAGGTTAACATGTTCGCCTATGACGCTGAACGCCTGGGTTCGAATCCAGGCGAGACCATCAAAAAAATTGACAGCGGTGGTTTTCATCTCCTAATGTTGGCAATATTTTTGAGGTACTATGCCATGTAAAACTTCTCTCCAACAAGTTGTCGTACTGCGGCACGCCGTTCGGACCCGGCTATAAAAAGGAGGCCTCTTATCATTGAGCTTAAAACTAAATTAGATTGCACTAATTGATATGTGAGAAGTTTGCCCCTGTTCCTTAGTGGAATGTTCATGGGCAAAATTTGCATTTACTATATATATTTAAATCCAAATATGAGCCGATCGTAATCATATTTGGTCCCCACGTGTCATTATCTTCCCCATATGTCCTACACATGCTATCACTTGCCACACCGCTTTTACATAAGTGAGCGCGTAGCCCTTTGTGTCCCGTTATAATGCCGAAAGCTATACTGTCCTCCTTCTTCCTTCTTACTTATAGTATCGTCTTCTCACGATCCGGATCTCCCCAAAGGATTTTCTTCGTCCTACAGTCGACTGAGTTGTTAATGGGCTACATCGGTTCATGTTTTTATACAGCTGTCATACGTTGAAAGAGGGTGCAAATATTACACTGCCTCATGCCACTATGGTCATACACCTAAGCCAGTAATAGGACTATTGTGCGCTCTAAAAACTAAAAAGTAGCCTCGAGAAAGAAAATTTTAAGGAATTCCGTGGTACTTACAAAATCCTTAATTGTTTTCCATACCACGCCCCTAACTTGGTTCATGTCTGGTACCGTGTCCCACTGAAGTACCGGTGTCTGTTAGCCACGAAAGCTGACTATGCTGCAACGTCCCATCATCTTCCCCAACTGCCTTACATATGCTATCACTTTCCGCACCGATTTTGAATAAGTTTGCTCGTCGTCCTATATGTCCAAATATAATACCGAAAGCTATACTGACCCCATAGAATTGAAATCACGCTATAGTCTTTAAAAATAGAGACGTTGATCTGAAACTTTGCACAGATTCTTTTTTGTCCATAAGCAGGTTAAGTTCGAAGATGGGCCATATCGGACTATATCTTGATATAGCCCCCATATAGATCGATCCGCCGACTTAAGGTCTTAGGCCCAAAAAAGTTAAATTTTGTATCCGATTTTGCTGAAATTTGGGAAAGTGAGTTGCGTTAGGCCATATAGTCCGATCTCTCGATTTATGGTCTTGGGCCCATAAAAGTCGCATTTATGGTCCAATTTTGTTTTGTTTGTGCTGTTAGGCCCTTCGACATCCTCCTTTTTATTTGCCCCAGATCGGTCCAGATATAACTGCTATATAGACCAATCTCTCGATTTAATGTTTTGGGCCCATAAATGACGCATTTATTGTCCGATGTCGTCGAAATTTGGGACAGTGAGTTAAGTTGGGCCCCACGACATCTTTCTAGAATATGGCCCAGATCGGTGCAAATTTGGATATAGCTGCCATACAGACCGATCTCTCGATATAAGGTTTTGGGCCCATGAAAGGCGCATTTATTGTCCGATTTCGCCGAAATTTGGGACATTGAGTTGTGTTAGGCTACTTGACATCCTTCTTCACTTTGGCTCCGATCGATCCAGATTTGGATATAGCTGCCATACAGACCGATCTCTCGTTTTATGTTTTTAGGTCCATAAAAGGCGCATTTAATGTCCGATATCGCATTTTGGCCCAGATCGGTCCAGATTTGGATATAGCTGCCATATAGACCGATCTCCCGATTTTATGTTTTGAGCCCATAAAGGCGCATTTATTGTCTGATTTCATCGACATTTGACGCAGTGACTCCCCCTTACCAGTGTTAGACTTTTCGACATCCGTGTCCTATATGGTTCAGCTGCCAAAAAGACCAATATTTTGTTCTACAAAATTAAACAGTGACTTATATATATTAGACCACTCAATGTCCGTGCCGAATGTGAGTGCAAAAGTTATCGAATTTTCACCGGATAGTGACGCAAGGAGGTTTACATATATACCCGACGTGGTGGGTATCCAAAGTGCAGCCCGGCCGAAGTAAATGCCTTTTTACCTGTTATTACACTGATGGCCAGATTACTGTCCGTAAAGATATTCACATTCGAAGTCCTCGCATCAACACCGCACCACCTCACGCATTCCGTGATCGTCCAAATGTCCGCCTGCAGGACCGTATTATGATCAGGCAGTCGAAAAGAGATCTTATTCCTGGTTTCTCAATGTAAACCCCTGGACCACTCTGTCCCCTAGCTTTGATCCATGCGTGTATCATGAAGTTCAAGATAGGAATACCACAGTTGGGCAAATCCATGACTGTGGCGCTGACAGCAGTGCCTCGTACTTGAACTTGTCTCGTGTCTTCTCATATATCCGATCGGTTACCTTTTATATTCTTTTCTGGTTTCGTTTCGTCGCATCGACTATACCCTGAGAAAATCAAAAAATCTTTATGGGGTCTTAGACGAACATTTCGAGGGGTTACAAACGTAATGACTAGATATTATATCCCATCCATTGGTGGTGGTATAAAAATCGTTTAATTGAACGTGGTGCGTCAAATTGGCTAACGGCCGTTTTCCTCGTGAACAGGCAAATTTCAGTCATCTCTGAGTTGACATTGAGACACTTAGGTCTAGCCCAGGCGGTCTCAGGCGGCCTGTGAGCTTAAGGTTGTATTGTATTTCCTCCTGAAATACACTGCAAAACCCACGAAGCTTTACAGAGGTTGATATGCTCGCTTCCTCTGCGAAAACAGGTCATCACACAAGTGCTTATATGAGAGCATAGGCATAATTATACTGATGTACATCCATAGCTTCAGCTTAAAATTGAGGTCCCAAAGGCTCTCAATCATTTTGCGATACTTGTAATATAAAACGGTTGCCTTATGAGCGCAATGTTTCATGCTACCTCTACATGATAGTTAAATACTTAGTGTTATCTCTTGAACCCATAGCCTTGGCAAATGAAGGCTTGTAAATTTGATGTTTATTGTGAACAAAACTATCTCAGTCTCCGCCAATTCCACTCCGAGACAACTGCTATGGACTCAGGTAATCAACGAACTCAGAGATCTGTTTATAATGAATATCATTCAGCACGGATGAAAACAAACCGCATCTCGGTCCTTATGCAGTCAAGTCTAACGATGATGAGGTCATTGGGTTCTAAGACCCCCAAATGTTTCAAATGGAATAACCCATCCTATGGTCGAGGGTATAAAAGCACATTAATGGCCCTAGGCCAACTACTTTGAACTATAGGTACCCATTGACGCTTAGGTTATACACTCACCTTCATCCTGCAGTGTTTTCCATTGTAGAAGGAGGTGCTCAAGGAGAATCCGGACTCACCCAATTGTTTCATGAAATTCTGCAAAAAAGAAGAAGAAAAAAACTCATCAAAATCCTTAAAACACATCTGATTGTAATGAATCCTTTTTTCCACAAATGTTCAGCTGCACTTTTATCAGTTTTCCACATGGTCGTTGTGGCAAAAAGTGTTCAGATTTTTTCTACAGAATTAACTTTGTTCTAGCAGTTAATATTTTCCCATCAACCGCTTGCATTTGCTATATTTTAACTCTTAAAAATTAATGTTGCAAATATTAAATCATGCGTCAAAAACCAATGAATCATGATTTCATAATATGAACTCTGGCATGATTTATTAAGTGATAGTCACAAATCACTTGTTGTGGAGTAATACAGCAAAAAAACCTTAGTTTTATGCAAGTGTATATGCTTTAATGCCAAACCTATGATGGAGCATGTTAAAAGGAATTAAGCTCGGCCGCACCGAATTTTAGATACCCACCACCTCGGATTTATCTGCTTATATACAAAAATCAATTTGTGTTTGTTTGTTCCTTATAGACTCAGAAACGGCTGAACCGATTTTCTTGAAATTTTCACTGATGGTACATAATGATCCCGTGTTGAAAATAGGTTACTACATTTTTGATATCTGAAGGGGGAGCGGACCCTCCCCCTTGCCATAGTTTTCAGATATCAGAAATGAGTGGTGCGATTTAAGCGAAATTTTCCGTGCTCTCTCGTAGGAACCAAAAAATAAAAATGTGGTATTCAAATTTCGGATGGGGTACCTAGGGGGGGCGCCCCACCCCAAAACCTACCAAATATATAAACACCAATCATGACAATATGGGACTCAAATGAAAGGTATTTTAAAATAGAAAACGTATCTGATACTCAATTGTAGGACCAAGTGTTTGGGGGACCACCACAACCCCCAAAACACCCCCAAATTGGGCATATTTACCGACCATGGCAATATGGGACTCAAATGAAAGGTATTTGCGAGTAAGAGACGAATCTGATATCCAAATTTGAGACAAAGTTTATGGGCGTCCACCCCTTCGCCAAAACAACCCCAACCAGGACTTATTTACTGACCATACCAATATTGGGCTTAAATAAAAGGTATTTGAGTGTAGAATATGAATCTGATATTCAGATGTGGGACCAAGTGTTTGGGTGCCGCCCATCCCCGAGAACATCCCCCAAAGACGACAAATTTAAGGCCATAGCAATATGGGGCTCAAATGAAAGGTATTTGGAAGTTAAGCGCGAATATGATATCAATGTCCGGGAAAAGTGTTTATCGGGCCACCCCACCCCCATAACACCGCCAAATAGGAAGTATTTGCTGATCATTGCAATATGAGGCTCAAATGAAAGGTATATGGGATTAGAATAGAAAACGAATTTGATAACCAATTTTGGGGTCATGTGTTTGGAGGACGCCTCATCCTGTAAACTCCCCTCATATTTGCGTGAGGAGCACGATGGTGATATTTTTTCAGGGCCAAGTATCTGGGGGACCACCTCACCCCCGAAAACACCCGTAAATCAGATATCAAGAGAATATCGGGCTAAAATAAAGTATTTTAAGAATGGAGTACACCTTACATCCAAACTTAAATTCGTAGACCAACAAAGATTTGGGATTCAGACTGTTAGTCAAGCGATATACTATTTTCGTAGCATGATATTTCACTAAAAGTTCTTTAATTGTCGAAAATAAATATTCCAAGGAAAATTTTGTTCCATAGCTAGTCAGCTAGTTTAACATAAATGTTGAGGAGCCTAAAACAACTCGCTATCCCAAATTTTAGCGATATGGGACAATAAATGCGCTTATTGTGGGCTCAAGACGTTAAACTGAGAAACCGACCTATATGGCAGTTATATTGAAGTATAGACCGATCATAACCAGACTCGGTACGAATGTCGAAGGACCTAACGCTTCTCATAGTTCCAACTAAATCGGTTGATAAATTCACATTTTTATAGGCCTTAAACCTTAAATCGGAAGATTGGTATATATGGCAGCTATATCCAAATCTGGACCGATCTAGGCCGTACTGAACAGAGATGTCAAGGAGTGTAATACAACCTGCCATACCAATTTGCGGCGAAACTTGACAATAAATGCGCCTATTAGAGGACCAAGATCTTAAATCAATCTATATGGCAGCTATATCCACTTCCGGACCGATTTGAGCCAAATTAAACAAAAATGTCAACCGCTCTATATAATGTCCCAAAATATGGTGGTATATTCATTTTGTCATTCCGTTTTTAACGCATCGAAATATCCATTTCCGACCCTATAAAGTACATATATTCTTGATCAGTGTAAAAATCTAAGGCGATCTAGACATGTCCGTCCGTCTGCCCGTCTGTCTATTGAAATCACACTACAGTCTTTAAAAATAGAGATATTGAGCTGAAACTTTGCACAGATTCTTTTTTTGTCCATAAGCAGGTTAAGTTCGAAGATGGGCTATATCGGACTAAATCTTGATATAGCCCCCATATAGACCGATCCGCCGAAGTAGGGTCTTAGGCCCATAAAACCCACATTTATTGTCTGATCTTGCTGAAATTTGGGACGGCGAGTTTTGTTAGGCCCTCCGACATCCTTCGTCAATTTGGCCCAGATCAGTCCAGATTTGGATATAGCTGCCATATAGACCAAACCTCCGATTTAGGGTCTTAGGCCTATAAAAGCCACATTTATTATCCGATTTTGCTGAAATTTGGGACAGTCAGTTGCGTTAGGCCCTGCGACATTCTTCGTCAATTTGGCCAGATCGGTCCAGATTTGGATATAGCTGCCATATAGACCAATCCTACGATTTGGGGTCTTAGGCCTATAAAAGCCACATTCATTATCCGATATTGCTGAAATTTGGGACAGTGAGTTGTGTTAGGCCCTTAGACATCCCTTGTCAATTTGGCTCAGATCGGTTCAGATTTGAATAGAGCTGCCATATAGACCGATTCTCCGATTTAGGGTCTTAGGCCCATAAAAGCCAAATTTATTATCAGATTTTGCTAAAATTTAGGACGGTGAGTTGTCTTAGGCCCATCAACATCTTCTTTCAATTTGGCCCTAAACGGTTCAGATTTCGATTAAGCTGCCATATAGACCGATCTCTCGATTTAAAGTTTTGCCGCCATAAAAGGCGCATTTATTGTCCGATTTCGCCGAAATTTGAGACAGTGAGTTGTGTCAGGCTTTTCGGCATCCGTGTCGTATATGGTTCAGATCAGTTTATTTTTAGATATAACCATTAAAGACCAATATTTTGTTATACACACTAGAACAATTACTTGTACTCATTATTATTTGGTCCAAATCGGAACATATTTCGATATAACTGCTATGGGACATTTGGGATTTTGATGAAAGGTGGTTTACGTATATATTCGAGGTGGTGGGTATCCAAAGTTCGGCCCGGCCGAACTTAACGCTTGTTTACTTGTTTAAGACTGTAGCGTGATTTCAACAGACAGACGGACGGACATGGCTCGATCGTCTTAGAATTTAACACGATCAAGAATATATATACTTTATAGGGTTGCAAATGAATAATTCGATATGTTGCAAACGGAATGACAAAATGAATATATCCCCTTACCCATTGTGGTTGGTATAAAAGTGAAATTTGCAGCACCGTATGCTTGCATATACATGAAAACATTGTACTCAGTTTTTTATACCCTCCACCATAGGGTAGGGGTATACTAATTTTGTCATTCTCTTTGTAACTACTCGAAATATTCGTCTGAGATCCAATAAAGTATATATACACTTGATCGTCGTGACATTTTATGTCGATCTTGCCATGTCCGTCCGCTCGTCCGTTTGCTGTCTGTCCGTCCGTCCGTCTGTCTGTCCGTCTGTCTGTCCGTCTATCTGTCCGTCTGTTTGTCCGTCTGTCTTTCCGTCTGTCTGTCCGTCTGTCTGTCCGTCTGTCTGTCCGTCTGTCTGTCCGTCTGTCTGTCCGTCTGTCTGTCCGTCTGTCTGTCTGTCCGTCTGTCTGTCCGTCTGTCTGTCTGTCCGTCTGTCTGTCCGTCTGTCTGTCCGTCTGTCTGTCCGTCTGTCTGTCCGTCTGTCTGTCCATCTGTCTGTCCGTCTGTCTGTCTGTCCGTCTGTCTGTCCGTCTGTCTGTCTGTCTGTCCGTCTGTCTGTCCGTCTGTCTGTCCGTCTGTCTGTCCGTCTGTCTGTCCGTCTGTCTGTCCGTCTGTCTGTCCGTCCGCCTGTCAGTCCGTCTGTCCTTCAGTGTTTCTGTCCGTCCGTCTATCTGTCGAAAGCACTCTACATTTCGAAAGAGCAAAGCTAGACGCTTGAAATTTTGCACACACACTTCTTATTAGTGTAGGTCGCTTGGGATTGTAAATGGGCCATATCGGTCCATGTTTTGATATAGTTGCAGTATAAACCGATCTTGGGTCTTGACTATTTGAGCCTTTGCAGGGCGCAATTCTTATCCGATTGGAATTAAATTTTGCACGACGTGTTTTGTTATCATATCCAATAGCTGCGCTAAGCATGGTTCAAATCGGTCCATAACCTGATATAGCTGCCATATAAACCGATCTTGGGTCTTGACTTCTTGAGCCTCTAGAGGGCGCAATTCTTATTCGATTGAAATGAAATATTGCACGACGTGTTTTGCTATGACTTCCAACAACTGTTTTGAGTATGGTTCAAATCCGTCAATAATCTGATATAGCTGCTATATAAACCGATCATGAGTCTTGACTTCTTGAGCCTCTATAGGGCACAATTCTTATCCGATTGGATTGAAATTTCGCCCAACGTTTATTGTTACGATATGCAAAAACTGTGCTAAGTATGGTTGAAATCGGTCCATAACCTGATATAGCTGCCATATAAACCGATTCTGGGTCTTGACTTCTTGAGCCTCTAGAGGGCGCAATTCTTACCCGATTGGAATGAAATTTTGCACGACGTGTTTTGCTATGACTTTTAACAACTGTGTCAAGTATGGTTCAAATCCGCCAATAACCTGATATAGTTGCCATATAAACCGATTTTGCATCTTAACTTCTTGAGCTTCTATCCGATTTGAATGAAATTTTGCACGAAGTATTTTGTTATGTTATCTAACAACTGTGGTTAGTATGGTTCAAATCGGTCCATCAGCTGATATAGTTGTCATATTAACCGATCTGGGGACTTGACTTCTTGAGATTCTAGAGGGCGCAATTCCTATCCGATTTGGCTGAAATTTTGCTTGACGTATTTTATTATGACTTTCAACAACTCTGCCAAATAAGGTTCAAATCGGTTCATAACCTGATATAGCAGCCATATAAACCGATCTGGGATTTTCAATTATTATATATTATTTGTAAGACGGATCCTCTCATGACCATCAATATTCGTATTTATTATGGACTGAATCGGTCTATAGCCTGATACAGCTCCCATATAAATCGATCTCTCTATTTTACTTCTTGAGCCCCCAATGGGCGCAATTCTTATTCGAATTGGCTGACAATTTATACAGGTCTTCAACATATAATTTAATTGTGGTCCGAACCGGACCATATCTTGATATCGCTCTAATAGCAAAACAAATCTTTTCTTTTATCCTCTTTTTGCCTAAGAAGAGATGCCGGGAAAAGAACTCGACAAATGCGATCCATGGTGGAGGGTATATAAGATTCGGCTCGGCAGAGCACATGCATGCTCTTACTTGTTTTTGGTTTAAAAACAAGGATTTAACGATTTTGTCTTGTACACAAGCCCATGAAAGTGTTCAGGCGTAACAAATATCTTTATTTAAAGGTTGGTAATTAATATGCAAACATACAAACAAATCCAAACACACACACACACATATACACATATACAAATGCCCTCGTATATATATGTGCCATGCTCGTAGTGCAGTAAACAATTCAAAATTAAATTTTGCACTGCTATTTCTGGCAGATAGATAGATATTGATACCTAGTCCTTACATCAGACACACACACACACACACATACTGATGCACTTGCGCGGGGTTTAATGTGCGTGTGCGAGTTACTATGTCTGACAATGCATACAAGCATTTTGTAATTTATTGAAATGGAATTTTTTGTTGTCATAACAAATTATGGCTGCTATCTGTGAATATTGATCTTTTGGCTCAGTTCAAGTATTGTTTGCAACATCATATCCAATATCATATTTCACTATCGATAAGCATCACTTCATATTTTCAACATAGCATCACACAATTCACAACCAGGCGCACTCCATGCACTCCACTCTCAACAGTCTATGGGAAAAACCATATTAAAAGCTTCAAACTCTCTCTCTCTCTCTCTTTAGATTTGCTTTCAGTGCATGTGCGAGTGTGTGTGTGATGGGGAGATTTTTTTATGTTTTTAGAACACAAAAGTGTCTAAAAGTGAATGCATTACAAACACTTTACACAAACACACTATCAGTGAATGCTGTGTTTGTTGGTTGTACTAGAGACACACATTTCCTGGTTTATTGGTATTAGTAAGTCGTATGGCGAATATGCAGCTCCTCACTCATAAACAAATACATTTAACACATTGCAAAGTGATTGTACATACTCGTCGATGTATGAGTGTGTCTGAGGACTAGACCTGCATTCCGTCGTTTTTAAGGATTTACAACACGCATCAATACACATACTCACGTACGTCTACGAATAGCATTCGAAGACGTATGCCGACATGCATCCATACAGATTTGCTTACATCCTTAGATGGGCATTTTTGTCTAATATTTATATGTAAACGAATGTGTGTTTTCTGAATGTAAGGGCACTATGCTTTTGCTGTTGGTTTCAATATAAGAATAGATGCAGGTACAACCGGTTACTTAACAGGTAAAAAGGTATTAAGTTCGACGGGGCCTAACTTTGGATAACCACCACCTCGGATATTGGATCTGGGCTATATTAAACACGAATTTCTAGAAGTCTAACACAGCTCACTATGTCAAATTTCAGCGAAATCGGAAAATAAATGTGGTTTTATTGTCCCAAGAACATAAATCGGAAGATCTGTATATATGGCAGCTATATCCAAATATAGCCCGAACTTGACCATGCTCGGTACAAATGTCGAGGGGCCTAGAGCAACTCATTGTGCGAGTTACAGCAAAATCAGTTGAGAAATGCATCTTTTATGGGTCTTAAACCTTATATGGGGATATCGGTATATATGGCAGATTTATTCGAATCCGAACTGATTTGGGCCAAATTGAACCGCAATGTCGAGCAGACTAAAAGACTCGGAAAATAAAGGGCCTAAGGCCTTAAATTGAGAAATTGGTCTATATGACCGCTATATCCAAATCTAAACTGATAGTGGCCAAGTTAAATAAGCATGTCGAGAGGCCATAAATTACTTACTGCCCAAAATTCCAGCACATCGGACAACAATGCGCCTTTTATGGACACAAGAACTTAAATCGAAAAATCGGTCTATATGGCAGCTATATCTAAATCCGGGCCCATCTAGGTCGTATTGAACAAGGACGTCGAGAGGCCTAACACAACTCAATGTCCCAAGTTTCAGCGAGGCCTAAGACCCTAAATCAGCAGATCGATCTATATGGGGGCTGTATCAAGATATAGACCGATATAGCCGTATAAATGTAAGACAATCTAGCCATCTCCGTCCGTCTGCCTTTTGAAATCTCGCTATGGTCTTTAAAAATAGGGATATTGAGCTTTGATTTTGCACAGAGTATTTCTTTATCCACAGGGAGGTTAATATCGAAAATGGGCTATATCGGACTATATCTTGATACAGCCCCATATAGATCGAGCCGCCGATTTAGGATCTTAGTTCCATAAAAGCCACATTTATTATCCAATTTTTATGAAATTTGGGACAGTGAGTTGCGTTAGGCCAACCAACTTTTTTCTGCGATTTGGCCG
The DNA here is from genome assembly GCF_963082655.1 of Stomoxys calcitrans. Classification (NCBI taxonomy): domain Eukaryota; kingdom Metazoa; phylum Arthropoda; class Insecta; order Diptera; family Muscidae; genus Stomoxys; species Stomoxys calcitrans. Next base: position 114,570,265 of record NC_081553.1, read on the forward strand.
AGATCGGTTTACATTTGGATGTAGCTGCCATATAGACCGATCTCTCGTTTCAGGGTTTTTGGCCCATAAAAGGCGCATTTATTGTCCCATTTTACCAATAATTTGGACAGTGAGCTGTGTTAGTTAGGCCCTTCGACATCCTTCTTCATTTTGGCTCAGATCGGTCCAAATATGGATATAGCTGCCATATAAACCGATCTCTCTATTTAAGGTCTTGGGCCCATAAAAGCCACACTTATTATCAAATTTTGCCGAAATTTGGAACAGTGAGATGTGTTAGGTTCCTCGACATCTTTCTACAATATGGAACAAACCGGTACAGATTCGGATGTAGCTGCCATATATACCGATCTCTCGATTTAAGGTATTGGGCCCACAAAAGCCACACTTATTATCAAATTTTGGCGAAATACAAACCGCAATTTTTGTCCGATTTGGCTGAAATTTTGCATGTGGTGTTCCGTTATGACTTCCAACAACTGTGTAAAGTACAGTATAAATCGGTTTAAAACCTAATATAGCTCCCATATCAATCGATCTCCCGATTCCCAGAAGCTTTAATTTTTACTGGTTTGACAGAAGTGTGGTATGTAGAATAATAAATATGCCCTTCAACCAAATTTATTTTGCATACATTTTTAGCAGAATCCGTGGTGGTGGGTTCCCAAGATACGGCCCGGTTGAACTTAGCGCCCTTTTACTTGTTTGGGTCTTATTACACTTCCGGGAGATTAATTTTAATCCTGCTACAGTCCACTAGAAGAGTCTACCGGAGTTGTAGAGGGGTATACTAAATTCGTCATTCCGTTTTTAACACATCGAAATATTGATCTGAGACCCAACAAAGTTTATATATTTTGATCGTTTTTATCATGTCCGCCCGTCTGTCGAAAGCACGATAACTTTCGAAGGAATAAAGTGAGGGGCTTGAAATTTTTCACAAATATGTCATATTAGTAAAGGTTAGATGTGGTTGAAAAGAGGGTGTAAATATTAATCCGCCCCATGTCTCTATGGACATACACCTAAGTCAGTAATCGGCTTATTGTGTCGTGTTAAGTTAGGAATTCCGTGCTACTTACAAAATCCTTAATTGTTTTCCATACCACGCGCCTTAGTTGGTTCATGTCTGGTATTATGTCCTCACCTAAGAACCGGTGTCTGTTAGCCGCGAAATCTGGGCAATGACATAGGAAATGCTGCAACGTCTCATCATCTTCCCTACATGCCCTCACATGCTATTACTTGCCGCACCGATTTTGCATAAGTAAGCTCGTAGTCCTATGTGTCCAGTTATGACACCAAAACTCACCTCCTTCTTACTTCCTATCTGTAATAGCCTCGTCCACTCACGATCCGAATCATCCCATAGGATTTTCGCCGTCCTACTGACTGTTTTTCTGTTCCAGAGTGTTACATGCACTTTTGTCGCTTACGCCCTTAAATCGGACTGCGTCGACCCGAAAGTCTTCGGCTTAACCAAGTTTATCGACGGCATGACGGCCTTGACCTTCACTGCCAAATCATCTGCCCTATTAGTCTAAAAGCTTGGATGTAGTGTTTCATTATGACTTCCAACAACTGTGCTAAGTATGGTTCAAATCGGTTCATAACCTGATGTAGGTCTCATGTAGACTAATCTCGAATCTTAAATTCTTTTCCGATTTGGCCGAAATTTGTGCAACGACTCCTTTTATGAACATAAATATACGTGCTTAACATGGTCCAAGGAGGCCACCGTAGCGCAGAGATTAGCATGTCCCCCTATGACGCTGAACGCATGGGTTCGAATACTGACGAGACCATCAGAAAAAAATTTTCAGCGGGGGTTTTCCCCTCCTAATGCTGGCAACATTTATGAGGTACTATGCCATGTAAAACATCTCTCCAAAAAGGTGTCGCACTGCGGCACGCCGTTCGGACTCGGCTATAAAAAGGAGTCCCCTTATCATTGAGCTTAAAACTTAAAACGGACTGCACACACATTGATATGTGAGAAGTTTGCCCCCGTTCCTAAGTGGAATGTTCATGGGCAAAATTTGCATTTTCACTTAACATGGTCTGATTCGGTCCATATCCTAATATAGCTTCCATATAAACCGATCTCCCAATTTTACTTCTTGTAATGTTCACGAGCAAAAATTGTCGAAGATGCTATTTTGAAGTCTTCAGATGCATCCTGGAACTTGGATCAAGAAACGACTGCGGGAGCCTTTGAAATCTAGCTTCAGTCGGTTGGGGGGTTCGCGTCCTTCTATACCAAGCCATGTTCGCATTACTAGTAATTATTTTTATAGACTCCCTCTTTAACAAAACAAACTTAATAGACCAAAAGCAAAAACTTTACAAATTCCCCACATAACAAAACCAAAATTTGAATTTGAAATCTACTGGCATTAGCCATAAGCCTCACAAAGCGGTGTATCAACTCTCTGATGTTATTGAGAGATACGGCCTCACTACCCTCGCCAACCTATGTCCTACGGGCACGAAAATATTCGGTAGGACCCCTAATGTGAATACCTTCAAATCTTATACCTCACGCCATTCCCCGAGAAACGTCTTAAATTAATGCCTTAGAAATTCATTTCTCATTTAGCTTCAAATTCACAAAATTTTTATTGATATGGAAAATCGACATAGTATATAATTTCTAATTGTCAAAAAAAATAAATGCTAATAGAAAATTTAGAACTCTACAAATTTTATATATCAAAACTTATGTACATGTTTAGTGGCCCTTAAAGGGTTAGTTTCAAAGCAAAAATAACGTGAAAAAAACAACAATGCAAATCCAAATATCTCTTGTAATTTGTAAAACAAACAGAAAATAGAAAAACGTAGATACTATGAATTACAAGAGATGAAGAGAAGCTGAGAGTGATCCCATAATAGTAGTGTGTTTCATTCATGTCATCGGAATTCATTAATAAAGGCAAAAAAAAAAAAACAACAAATCAAGTGTGATGAGCACTGACTTATTCCACATAAAGAAGAGCTTTATGCCTCTCTCATGTTCTCACTCTCAACATGCTCTTAAATGGGATGTATTAAATCGATGCAAGATATATGGATGAACGTTTCAAAAAAAAAAAACTTACCAACATGCTCTGCTTATGGTGAAGGCCTCCCACACAAACCGGCTGTTGTTTTTGTTGCTGCTGTAAGCTGAGAAATTAAATGGGGTTTCTTGCAAAGATTTTTATGTCATGCAATATAATTTATACAAATTGTTTGCTATACAAAAATTTTTATTCAAAATTTCATTTAGTGGGAATAGAACTGTATATATACTTTTTTTTTCAAATTGTTCTCACAAAAGAATAGGATAGAAATTATTTAAACATTTTCTTATTTGTTTGTTGATTTAAATTTTGTACATAACTCATTAACACTCATAACGTTTTACCAAAAATCAGTGTATAGCAAACAATCAGGGATTTTTTCCTTTTTTTCTTAAATAAAATAATTAATAAATATATGTAGTTACATTAAATGGTTATCCCATTAGTCATTATAACCAAAATGAGGAATAACAGGTGATGGTGTGAATATCTTCAAATGATGATGGTAATTCCACGTTAGACGAAAGATCAACATGCAAAATTAGCCCATTGAAGAAAAGATTTAAATACCAAACAATGGGTGGAATTATATGCAGATGGTGTACCAAATGTTGGCCAAACGGAAATTATTTATTCTGCATTCCAACAGTTGTTTGTCTGGTCTTCTCAATACTCAAATTATAAAAGATTAAATGAGCGGCAAAAGTGATCACCGAATTAGGTCTGGGACTGCCTTCTGCTCCAAGAGGTTTAGTACCATTCCTTTGCTAGAAAACACTCTGCAGCAGTAGTGTGCCGTAATTATGATGTTGGAGATGAGATGACGTATTTTTGAATGGTCCGGACTGACCACCAAAGCACACAGGAACTCAAACAATAGAGGTGATGTCCGAAAAGGTATCGTGTCTACCCTGTGGGTAGACACAAAAAATGTTTCCGAGGATAAAAATACACCCAGGGATGCGGAGCACTCCAGACTCCACCTAAAACAGAAAATGCGTTTACAAACTATAACTTCACGTTCGTGTTAAACAGTCACCTCAATAAAATTGTTAAGTCCTTCCAGTAATTTGTAAGTCGTTTTTTCCAGAAATGTAAATTTTTTTAATAGTGCACAGGCCTCCGAACACGTGAAAGCCACTCGACTCCTATGGGCGAGGTTTTGATTTTATTCAGCAATTTTCCCGCACTTGCGTTATCTCACACAAACCATGGAAATATAACCAATTTATTCCAAACCACCGTAATAAATTGAATTGGCACTTAAAAAAAAAGTTCACTTCTGACTACGATGGGCTATACACTTTTGGATATAAATTCGCAGAAAACTTTCCAACTATTCGTCTCAAAGGTTGGCAGAACAAGGAAGAATATTAATTTGGCTGCGAGTCTGAAAACCTCGATTTGCAAAAAGAAAAATAGGTGAACAATAGAAAACGTCAAAACTACAAGACCATTGGCGTTACCAACATCTGTCCCCTACACATCAAAGACTTTCCAAAGATAAAAAAACTGACAAAGTTGATCTTGAGAGTGAAGGGGCTATAAAATAAACTTCGGATGATATTCTAGAATAAAAAAATTGAATTTTGTCTCCAAATTTATGATGTTTCAATTGACATTTTTGAGCGAGAAAAAAAATCGACTTAGTCATTTTAACAACCAAATCCGAAATTTGTTTTATACAGTACTTCGCCATGTAGACCTGTCATGTATTATTATGAAAGAGCGGCTAAGGTAATTTGTGAAATTCAAGTGGATAGGCAAGCAAGTGACCCGCTATACTGGAAATATGAAGTGTGATCAAAACAAAACCACGTCAAGACTTAGTCAAAGAGTGTGAACTTTAAAATGAATTGAAATTTTCAAATTTAAGGAAGAGGCAGCTAATGCCATTCCAAGTGGAAATACCTAAATCAGTGTAATCATAAAATTTTGAAAAATAAAGGCGAATTTTTGAAAAGAATTTTCAATGAATGAAAATTGTATCGGGTTTTCCTTAAACTTTGGGAGAGGTGGAAATTTCAATGAAGCCGGCCACTACAAACCGGATAATTCATCGAGACATACGAGAATAAATTAGATGGAAACAGGTCGGCTATCTCCGTATATCTTTGCCGTGATATGTTCCCATTTGCTTCCCATCTAAATCTTCCAGGACGTAATAGTGTCGACCTAATTTCTCCTTCACTCTGGCCTTTATGAATACGGGAGCAAGTTTTGAGTTAAATGCCTTATCGAAATTACTTTGGGCAAAGTTCCGGCTGTAGACGATTTGACCCACATTAAAATTCTGAACTCTAGCTCGTAGATTATAATTGTTTTGATTTCTTTCAAAGGCATCTTTCATATGCTTACGCAAATTGAAGCGAATAAGCTGTAGATTATCATCATTGGACAGTTTTACGGTCGGTTCGCCTAATAATTTCAATTGCCGTAGGAAGCCGTACGATGATGCATGGGTTATCATGTCGAACCCAAAAAGAACATGGTAAGGAGATGTTTGAATTGTCTGATGGAATGAATTCCGTAGAGCACAACTTATAGAACTTAGGTTCTGGTCCCATTTTCTGTGGTCGTCTTTCAGATAAGCCCTAATTCCTGCAATCAGTGAGCGATTGACCCGCTCGGATGCATTGGCTTGCGGTGAGTATAAGGCAGTATATACGTGTTGTATCCCGAGGGATGTAAAGAACGCATTGAGGTCATTAGAGCGGAATTGGCTGCCGTTGTCGCTCACTATTGTCTCGGGCACACCGTAGACGTGAAATATATGGGTCTGTAAGAAGCTTTGTATAGATGAAGCAGTAAACTTTCGCATAGGGCACAGCCAGTGAAATTTCGACATATGATCAAGCACTATAAGAAGACCTATATGACCACTTTTGCTTCTCGGGTATGGACCGAGAATGTCGACATAAAGTCGCTGAAAGGGTCTGAGAGTCTCGGTAAAAGTAGTCATAGGAGGTTTCATAACCATATTGGGGGCCTTAGTGGTCTTACAAACCTCGCACTCCCTGATGTAGTTCCGTACATCCTGGACCATACCTGGCCAGAAAAACGTTCTTCGTAACAACTCTATGGTCTTCGCCATACCCCCATGTGCTGCTACTGGGTCATCATGCGCCTTCGACATCGTCTCTTTCCTGATTCGAACTGGTACCCACAACTTCCAGCACTTCTGTTCTTGGCCCTCATCACCGGAGTAATGGCCATTCCTATAATAGACATATTTGTCAACAACCTTTATATCAGGATGTTTAGCCTGATTTCTCAGCACTGTATCTCGCAATTCCTTGTACTCCTCATCTTCAAAAGAAGAAGAATTCAAGTCAATTCCTGGCTCGACAATCTCCAGACCTGAAATCTCATCCGTGGGTATCCTGGAAAGAGCATCTGGAACAATATGTTCCTTACCCTTTCGGTGAGAAATTGTAAAGCGATAAGGTTGCAATTTAAATACCCACCTTGCCAGTCTGCCACTTAGGTCGGGCTGTCTCATAAGCCATAAAAGACTTGAATGGTCAGTCACTATTTCAAACTCTTGAAGCTCTAAATAGCAACGAAACTTCTTTATAGCTTCTAGAGCAGCTAAACACTCACGCTCAGTAACACTGTAGTTACGTTGCGCGGTATTTAGCTTTTTGCTCATAAAAGCTATAGGTTTTTCGTTCCCCTCCTCATCATGTTGAACTAAAACTGCACCGATGCCAAAGTCACTTGCATCACAGTGTAGATAGAATTTTTTAGAAAAATCTGGATTGGTCAAAACAGGAGTAGAGGTGAGCAATGACTTAACCCGTTCAAATGCCTTCTGTGCGTCGTCCGTCCAACGAAATTTTTTCTTCGTCGATAGAACTTCTGTGATTGCAAACGTCTCCATGGAAAAGTTTTGGAGGAACCGACGATACCAACCAGCAAGACCAAGAAATCCTCGAACTTGTTTTAAGTTTTTGGGTACTGGCCAGTTAGTAATAGCGGTTACTTTTTCTGGGTCGGTGGAAATGCCGCCGTTTCCAATCACGTACCCGAGGTAGTTCACCTTTGTCACACAGAACTTGCTCTTTGCAATGTTTAACGTCAAGTTCGCCTTTTGGAATTGGGCAGAAATCCTGATCAAAATATCGATGTGGGTACTGAAATCCTCAGAAACAATAATTAAATCATCTAAATACCCAAACACGGTATGCTTCAAATCTGGCGGGATTAGTTCGTCCATCAAACGACACATAGTCTGAGGGGCATTGCACAGCCCGAATGGCATGACCGCAAATTGATAAAGTGGTCTGCCCGGGACTGTGAATGCCGTCAGATGTTTGGACTTTTCCTCGAGACTAATCTGCCAGAAGGCATCCTTTAGGTCCAATTTCGATATAATATTCGCCTTCGGGAGCCTTGAGAATATTCCCTCAATATTGGGGAGAGGGTAAGCGTCTTTTCTCGTCACTGAATTCAGTTTCCGGGCGTCTAAGCAAAGCCTCACCTTATTTGGCTTCACCACAAGCCTCATAGGAGAGCTCCATGGTGAAGTTGACGGCTCTATGACCCCTAGTTCGAGCATTCGGTCAATCTCGGAAAACATCAGCCTTTCGACCGCAGGCGAGACGGGGTAGAAGCGTTGTTTCACGGGTTTGGCGTCCCCGACATCAATAACGTGCTTAATCAAGTCTGTCCGACCTAAACCCTGGACAGCGAAATTGGGAAAAAGGGCTATTACACAATCTAGTTGTCTCCGTTGGTGATCGGATAGTGGGTAGAACGAGTTATCATTGTCATCAGGTTCAGTAAGTTCGTTCGGAATATCCAGAGACGATATGTCGGGTGCAAGTAGGTTACCCATATTGCAAGCCAGTATATCTGAAGAATTCCTAAAACCGGGAAGAAGATTAAATAGCTTCCAGAAATCTATACCCAAAATTACCCGTTGGGATATAGTCGGAATTATGAAAAATCTAATGTCTTTCGATTCGTCCCTAAAAGACACCTTAACGTTAATCCAGCCCAAAACTCGTTGACGCGTGTCGTCCGCAGTTTTAGCAAAGGATTTACATTCATGATACCCCGAATATCCAGAAAAATCTGTCCGGGCTAAATCTCCACCAATACAGCTAATATTAGCACCAGTGTCCAAAAGACCATACTCACTGAAACCCATAAAGGCTATTTTGGCATAATATCGCATGTCATTGGGGTTTGAAATCACAGTAGAAATTCGTATTCCCTTACAGATACGTCTATTTCTGTAGTATCTACGAAGTCGTAGAGTGGATCGTTTTGGTCTACGAATAGCATTCATGGAGGAAACGTCAAATATCTCGTCACGTCTTTTCATATACAATTCCCATCGTCTGTGGAAAGGTAATTTTGGAAAAATAATTCGTGAAGTGTCGCATTCAAGTACATTTTCGGCATTAATTGGTCTCTTCAGAATACGTATTGTTTCCGAGCTATTTGGCTGAATAATATCTGGTTTCAAAAATGAATCAGATTTGTCACAAGCAGGGGTTTGTATCACACCAGGGCCATCAGTTAGACTGAGTCCTTCTGAGGTCCTGTGGGTTTCAAGTTTTTTGAAGTAGGGGCACTTCGAGTTGCACATTTCACGCACTGGGGCTTATACACGTTCTTAGTGCCACAGCCGTAGCAAAAGATCGTTCTGTCCTCCAAACAGTCTTGCCAATGGTGGCCTGTGATCTCACAGTTCCAGCAGCGAAATGTAGAATCCGGTTTATTCAAGGCCTCCACAGAAAATCCCTGTTTGGATTCTTCCATAACGTCCTGTTCTAGTTCTGCTATATGTCGTCTTGCGGCAAGACTAGGGTTCTGTTGCCTCTGGTTCAAAGTACGGCGGACAAACTCGTCATTCATAAAGTTCTCGCGCATCTGGACAAGTCTACGAAGATGTGATAGAGAGCGTATTGGTACATATAGAAGGTCCTGTCGGATCTCGGGGCGCAAATTACGGGCAATTATTTCAATAAACTCCTCTTCACCCATAGGTCGAGGCAGTCTATCTGAAATCATTGACAGGGCGTCAAAAAATGTGTCATATGATTCGCCAGGCTTCTGTTTCCTGTTCCGAATCTCCTCCAGAAGGTCAAATGAGGATTTCATGTCCATATATTGACTCCTTATAGCCCTGCAAAAGTCATCCCAAACAATAGTCGGAACTTGTTTATGGTACCGCCAATACCATTCGCGGGCCTTACCAGTCAACAAGGTGTTAAGATTTCTACATATCACTGAAAAATCGTTGTTAAAGGTCTCATTCGTAAGGGTTTTCACGCGATACAAAAATTCATCAATATTCAACCCCGATGACGAACCATCAAACCTGAGGTTCCAGTTACTGATAATGGACGTAATTTTGTCCGCATGCAGGTTAACATTGAAAGAGAAATTCGAATTAGGGGATAAATTCGCACCTTGAGTGCTAAACTGACCGAAATGGTGGCCATTGTTATTCGTATTTGGGTTTAAATCGGGATTATATTGACTCCGACCATGACTAGAATTATCCCGATTATTATTACTCCCATGGTTCAAAGGGTTACTCCTAACTGGGATATTACCTGGATTGTTCGGGGCATCAAAGTTACGACTAAAATGATTCCGATTCAAATTCCGAAGATTGTCTAAAGGTGAACAATGATTCGCATGCTGACTATTCGCATGGGCCGTACCTGGACCACTTTTACGGTTCCCAATTGGCGATGGAACCAAATTCAAACCTTGAAGAATACGAGCCAAGGTATTCTCGATCATACGGTTAATTTCATCATAGTCGACCGGTTGTGTGCCTTGAGCAAGATGAGTAGGGTTACGAGGAGGCGAGATAGAAAAATTGCTACCGAAACCACTTAGGTCATGATTAGTTGAACGGATCCGTTCAGTTTCAGGATCAGGATTATCAGAGCCAAAATTTGTGGCATCCTGAGAAAACTGATTTAAGTTCCGAGTTGTACTACGAGTACAATATTGTCTAGTTATACTCCCACGACCTCTTCCTCGAGTAGTCGAGGCGTTTGGTGGAGACCTGGACGCAATCACTATCGATCTGAGTTCACTAAGTTCACAAGCGCGTTGACATACTGGGCACTCCGAAGCTGTGGCTAAGTGTGTTTCGATACAAGACTTGTGGAATGGATGCGTACATTCGCTAATGACAATACATTCTTGTCCTGTGTTCATAGTCTCCTTACAAAGACTACAAACAGAACCTCCACTAACAAGAGTATTCGAAGTATCGGGTGGCTGTAAAGCCGTAGTTCCCCCCGTGTCCTGGTTTGAAGCCATGACATGAAGGAATGCAAATAACAATTAACTATAATCTAAAATCGAATCCTAAGGGTTTTAGTTCATACGTTAAAAAAAATAAATAAAAACAAAACCGTTCCAAATTCCCACGATAGCCTGCGAGTAACGACTAATCAAAATCTAGTAAACAAGGTTCGGTTTTTTCCAATATGAACGCGACGTTTCTCCTGGGGCTATGAGGATAGAAGATAAAGGTATTTCGAGGCTTTAGGTCTAATGCAAAATGGAAATACAATCTGGTCTATGGACATAAACACCGAATCAAATTAATGCGGACACACCAGCCTAGGGACGCAACTCTGTGGTCAACCATCTCTCCAGTACTAGTCATTAAAATGCTAACGCGAAATTAATGAAGTCCAAGTTATGGAAAAAGTGCTGATAGCTAAGTCCAACAAATAATCAAAATATAAGGTCTATGTAAAATAAGAAAAATATACACAAATTTCGAGACACCAGAATACAAAGAATTAAAGGGAATCCAAAGGAACTTTCGGTCAGATATCTCGAGGTTAACCCCAAGATTCTGAAGGTCCTGAAGTACCCTGAAAACTATCAAATTTAAGATACTCTAAGTCAATGAAAAATTTGAAACTTCCCTCAAAATGAATTCTAATACAAATAAATATAAAATCGGAAAGAGCCGAAAAGACAAGGTCGTTATCTTTTTGGCCCCACGTTGGGCGCCAAATTCTGTAATGTTCACGAGCAAAAATTGTCGAAGATGCTATTTTGAAGTCTTCAGATGCATCCTGGAACTTGGATCAAGAAACGACTGCGGGAGCCTTTGAAATCTAGCTTCAGTCGGTTGGGGGGTTCGCGTCCTTCTATACCAAGCCATGTTCGCATTACTAGTAATTATTTTTATAGACTCCCTCTTTAACAAAACAAACTTAATAGACCAAAAGCAAAAACTTTACAAATTCCCCACATAACAAAACCAAAATTTGAATTTGAAATCTACTGGCATTAGCCATAAGCCTCACAAAGCGGTGTATCAACTCTCTGATGTTATTGAGAGATACGGCCTCACTACCCTCGCCAACCTATGTCCTACGGGCACGAAAATATTCGGTAGGACCCCTAATGTGAATACCTTCAAATCTTATACCTCACGCCATTCCCCGAGAAACGTCTTAAATTAATGCCTTAGAAATTCATTTCTCATTTAGCTTCAAATTCACAAAATTTTTATTGATATGGAAAATCGACATAGTATATAATTTCTAATTGTCAAAAAAAATAAATGCTAATAGAAAATTTAGAACTCTACAAATTTTATATATCAAAACTTATGTACATGTTTAGTGGCCCTTAAAGGGTTAGTTTCAAAGCAAAAATAACGTGAAAAAAACAACAATGCAAATCCAAATATCTCTTGTAATTTGTAAAACAAACAGAAAATAGAAAAACGTAGATACTATGAATTACAAGAGATGAAGAGAAGCTGAGAGTGATCCCATAATAGTAGTGTGTTTCATTCATGTCATCGGAATTCATTAATAAAGGCAAAAAAAAAAAACAACAAATCAAGTGTGATGAGCACTGACTTATTCCACATAAAGAAGAGCTTTATGCCTCTCTCATGTTCTCACTCTCAACATGCTCTTAAATGGGATGTATTAAATCGATGCAAGATATATGGATGAACGTTTCAAAAAAAAAAACTTACCAACATGCTCTGCTTATGGTGTTTGCTATACAAAAATTTTTATTCAAAATTTCATTTAGTGGGAATAGAACTGTATATATACTTTTTTTTTTCAAATTGTTCTCACAAAAGAATAGGATAGAAATTATTTAAACATTTTCTTATTTGTTTGTTGATTTAAATTTTGTACATAACTCATTAACACTCATAACGTTTTACCAAAAATCAGTGTATAGCAAACAATCAGGGATTTTTTCCTTTTTTTCTTAAATAAAATAATTAATAAATATATGTAGTTACATTAAATGGTTATCCCATTAGTCATTATAACCAAAATGAGGAATAACAGGTGATGGTGTGAATATCTTCAAATGATGATGGTAATTCCACGTTAGACGAAAGATCAACATGCAAAATTAGCCCATTGAAGAAAAGATTTAAATACCAAACAATGGGTGGAATTATATGCAGATGGTGTACCAAATGTTGGCCAAACGGAAATTATTTATTCTGCATTCCAACAGTTGTTTGTCTGGTCTTCTCAATACTCAAATTATAAAAGATTAAATGAGCGGCAAAAGTGATCACCGAATTAGGTCTGGGACTGCCTTCTGCTCCAAGAGGTTTAGTACCATTCCTTTGCTAGAAAACACTCTGCAGCAGTAGTGTGCCGTAATTATGATGTTGGAGATGAGATGACGTATTTTTGAATGGTCCGGACTGACCACCAAAGCACACAGGAACTCAAACAATAGAGGTGATGTCCGAAAAGGTATCGTGTCTACCCTGTGGGTAGACACAAAAAATGTTTCCGAGGATAAAAATACACCCAGGGATGCGGAGCACTCCAGACTCCACCTAAAACAGAAAATGCGTTTACAAACTATAACTTCACGTTCGTGTTAAACAGTCACCTCAATAAAATTGTTAAGTCCTTCCAGTAATTTGTAAGTCGTTTTTTCCAGAAATGTAAATTTTTTTAATAGTGCACAGGCCTCCGAACACGTGAAAGCCACTCGACTCCTATGGGCGAGGTTTTGATTTTATTCAGCAATTTTCCCGCACTTGCGTTATCTCACACAAACCATGGAAATATAACCAATTTATTCCAAACCACCGTAATAAATTGAATTGGCACTTAAAAAAAAAGTTCACTTCTGACTACGATGGGCTATACACTTTTGGATATAAATTCGCAGAAAACTTTCCAACTATTCGTCTCAAAGGTTGGCAGAACAAGGAAGAATATTAATTTGGCTGCGAGTCTGAAAACCTCGATTTGCAAAAAGAAAAATAGGTGAACAATAGAAAACGTCAAAACTACAAGACCATTGGCGTTACCAACATCTGTCCCCTACACATCAAAGACTTTCCAAAGATAAAAAAACTGACAAAGTTGATCTTGAGAGTGAAGGGGCTATAAAATAAACTTCGGATGATATTCTAGAATAAAAAAATTGAATTTTGTCTCCAAATTTATGATGTTTCAATTGACATTTTTGAGCGAGAAAAAAAATCGACTTAGTCATTTTAACAACCAAATCCGAAATTTGTTTTATACAGTACTTCGCCATGTAGACCTGTCATGTATTATTATGAAAGAGCGGCTAAGGTAATTTGTGAAATTCAAGTGGATAGGCAAGCAAGTGACCCGCTATACTGGAAATATGAAGTGTGATCAAAACAAAACCACGTCAAGACTTAGTCAAAGAGTGTGAACTTTAAAATGAATTGAAATTTTCAAATTTAAGGAAGAGGCAGCTAATGCCATTCCAAGTGGAAATACCTAAATCAGTGTAATCATAAAATTTTGAAAAATAAAGGCGAATTTTTGAAAAGAATTTTCAATGAATGAAAATTGTATCGGGTTTTCCTTAAACTTTGGGAGAGGTGGAAATTTCAATGAAGCCGGCCACTACATTCTTGAGCTCGTATAGGGAGCAATACTTATCCGATTTGGCTCAAATTTTGCACAATAACTTCTATTATGGTGTCCAACGTCCAAACCAAGTGTGGTCCGAATCGGCTGTGATACAGCTCCAATAGCATAGCAATTCTTATACTTTGTTTGTCTATAAGGAGATATAGGGCAAAGAATTTGACAAATGCGACCTATAGTGGAGGGTAAATAAGATTCGACCTGGCCGAACTTAGCACTCTTTTACTTGACGAATATATTCTCCATTATCGAGCGCGTGTCTGTCGGTTTAAATATGCTACAGACTTTCAAATTAGTGACATTGGGCCAAAACTTAGCACAAATTTCTAGTTTGTCCAATAGAGCCATATAGGGATATAGCTGTTGACCCATCTCCCGATTTGAAAATTTTAGTTTCGTTAGACCCATCAACATCTGAGCCGGGTCTAGTGCAGATCAGACGATATGAAGCAAAAATTCCACATTGAAAAGTCCTAAATACAACCGCTTGGAAATATCTGTGCGGATACCACATCACTCATATGCAAGAATGGAGTTTTTTTTTTGCATTCTCAAACTAACCAAGAGCAAACATAACTTATGGCTTGCCCTTACTTGACTTCGGCAAAAGAATGGGAGAAAATAAACGAAAAGTAAATGTCTACCACACATCTTTCATACTCGCACTGCATTCTCAAGTGTCAGTTACCAAAAAAGATTTTTTTTTTTTGTCAGAAGACACACATGCATACAAACGTTTTGAGAAATTTTAGCAAAATCATTTACATAAAGAGAAAGAAACTATTCTTGGGTGAAACTTCAAAGATTGCTGAAAATTGCCTAAAGATAGTGTGCATTAAAACAGAAATCAATTTGGTATTCTTATACCCACCACTGTATGTATCGAAATATGCATTTCCGACCATTTCGTGTAGAATACATACTATTGATTTTCATAAAACTCTAAACCTTCCAAAAATTTCAGCCAAATGGGACAAAAAGTGCGGCTTGTAAGAGGCTCAAGATGTCAAGAAGATCGGTATATATTGGATCTATATAAGGTTATATAACGACAGTACTAAGCACAGTTGTTGGAAGTTATAACGGAACACCACGTGCAAAGTTTCAGCCAAATCGACATTGCTAGATAGACTCAAAACGTCGAGACGATCATAAATATATATATAAAGGGTGATTTTTTTTGAGGTTAGGATTTTCATGCATTAGTATTTGACAGATCAGGTGGGATTTCAGACATGGTGTCAAAGAGAAAGATGCTCAGTATGCTTTGACATTTCATCATGAATAGACTTACTAACGAGCAACGCTTGCAAATCATTGAATTTTATTACCAAAATCAGTGTTCGGTTCGAAATGTGTTCATTCACCGTAACGTTGCGTCCAACAGCATCTTTGAAAAAATACGGTCCAATGATTCCACCAGCGTACAAACCACACCAAACAGTGCATTTTTCGGGATGCATGGGCAGTTCTTGAACGGCTTCTGGTTGCTCTTCACTCCAAATGCGGCAATTTTGCTTATTTACGTAGCCATTCAATCAGAAATGAGCCTTATCGCTGAACACATGAATGAACACATTTCGAACCGAACACTGATTTTGGTAATAAAATTCAATGATTTGCAAGCGTTGCTCGTTAGTAAGTCTATTCATGATGAAATGTCAAAGCATACTGAGCATCTTTCTCTTTGACACCATGTCTGAAATCCCACGTGATCTGTCAAATACTAATGCATGAAAATCCTAACCTCAAAAAAATGGGGTCTGAGTCGAATATTTCGGAATGACTAGATTAGTATACCCCCATCCTATGATGGTGGGTATAAACAAATTTAAATCAGATCTCTGTATTCTCGGCGTACGTCTAGGAGTCCTAATTTGGACTCCTACCTCTATGAAGTATTATAACAGCGTCTGTGTAACAGACTGGTTCAAAACCCTTCTTCGTTCACATTCGTAGTAGACTATTTATGGTGGCAAACCCTTAGGAATAGCGATAAAATACACGCAGGTTAAGTTCATGAACGGGCCAAATCGGACTATATTTAGATACAGTTGTCATATAGACCGATCTGCCGATAAAGGGTCTGAAGCCTATAAAAGCTTTATTTTTTATCCGATTTTACTGAAATTTGAAACGGTGAGTTGTTTTAAGCCTCTCAACATCCAACTCAAATATGGTTTAGATCAGGATACTTTTAGATATAGCTGAAGCCCATAAAACTTTTGTTTATTATCCGATTTCGCTGAAATTTGAAACAGTGAGTTGTTTTAAGCCTCCCGACATCCGGCCTAAATATGGTTCAGATCGGACTATTTTTGGATATAGCTACAATATAGGCCGATCTCTCGATAAATGGTCTGAAGCCCATAAAAGCTTTATTTTTTAACCGATTTCGCTGAAATTTGAAACAGTGAGTTGTTTTAAGCCTCCCGATATCCGACTTTAATATGGTTCAGATCGGACTATATTTAGATATAGTTGCCATATAGACCGATCTCCCGATAAAGGGTCTGAAGCTTAAATTTTTTATCCGATTTCGCTGAAATTTGAAAAATGGAGTTGTTCCAAGCTTGCAGATATCCGACCTAAATATGGTTCGGATCGGACTATATTTAGATTCAGTTGCCATATAGACTGATCTGACGATAAAGGGTCTGAAGCCCATAAAAGCTTTACTTATTACCCGATTTTGCTGAAATGTGAGTCAGTGAGTTGTTAAGCCTCCCACCATCTGACCCAAATATGGTAAAGATCGGGCGATATTTAGATATAACTGTCATATAGACCGATATGCCGATTAAGGGTCTGAAGCCCATAAAAGCTTTATTTATTACCCGATTTCTTTGAAATTTTAAATATTTTCCCTTATCTGAACGCTTTATTATTTACCTAGACTATATCTAAATTATTTTGAAGGGCAATTTACCTTTTATACCCACCACCGAAGGATGGGGTATATTCATTTTGTCATTCCGTTTGCAACACATCGAAATATCCATTTCCGATTCTATAAAGTATATATATTCTTGATCCGCGTAAAAATCTAAGAAGATCTAGACATGTCCGTCCGTCTTTCCGTCCGTCTGTTTGTCTTCTGAAATCACGCTACAGTCTTTAAAAATAGAGATATTGAGCTGAAACTTTGCACAGATTCTTTTTTTGTTCATAAGCAGGTTAAGTTCGAAGATGGGCTATATCGGACTATATCTTGATATAGCCACCATATAGGCCGATCCACCGATTTAGGGTCTTAGGCCCAGTGGGACATTGAGTTAAGTTAGGCTCTTCAACGTCCTTCTTCAATTTTGCCCAGATCGGTCCAGATTTGAATATAATAGTTGCCATATAGACCGATCTCTCGATTTTTTTTTTTTTTTTTGGGCCAATAAAAGAGGCATTTATTGTCCGATTTCGCCGAAATTTGGGACAGTGCCTTGTGTTGGGCTCTTCGAAATTTTTGTGCAACTTGGCCCAAATCGGTCCAAATTTGGATATAGCTGCCGTGTAGACCGATATCTCGATTTAAAGTCTTTGCCCCATAAAAAGCGCATTTATAATCCGATTTCACTGAAATTTGACAAAGTAACTTATGTTAGGCTTTTCGACATCCGTGTCGTATATGGTTCAGACCGGTTTATTTTGAGATATATTGGGTTGCCCAAAAAGTAATTGCGGATTTTTCATATAGTCGGCGTTGACAAATTTTTTCACAGCTTGTGACTCTGTAATTGCATTCTTTCTTCTGTCGGTTATCAGCTGTTACTTTTAGCTTGCTTTAGAAAAAAAAGTGTAAAAAAAGTATATTTGATTAAAGTTCATTCTAAGTTTTATTAAAAATGCATTTACTTTCTTTTAAAAAATCCGCAATTCCTTTTTGGGCAACCCAATAGCTACTGTACTTATTAACATTTGGTCTAAATCGGAACATAATTTGATAAAATTGCTATGGAAAATAAGGTATGCAATTTTCACCGAATTTTGATGAAAGGTGGTTTACATATATACCCGAGGTGTTTTCTAGTCAATATGAAACAAGTAAAAGCGTGCTAAGTTCGGCCGGGCCGAATCTTATATACCCTCCATCATGGATCGCATTTGTCGAGCTCTTGTCACGGTATCTCTTTTTAGGCAAATAAAGGATAAAAGAAAAGAATTGCTATGTTATTGGAACAATATCAAGTTATGGTTCATTTCGGACCATAATTAAACTGAATAGTGGAGACCATAGAAGAAGTCATTTTGTAAAATTTCAGCCAAATCTAGTAAGAATTGCGCACCTTAGGGGCTGAAAAAGCAAAATAGGGTGATCGGTTTATAAGGGATATAAACCGATGCATGGCATTTTCGACACGTATGTTACAGGTCATAAGAACAACCGTTGTACAAAATTTTTAGCTAAATCGGATAATAATTGCGCCCTCTAGTGGCTCAAGAAGTCAAGACCCCAGACCGGCTTATATGGCAGCTAAAGGGTGATTTTTTTGAGGTTAGGATTTTCATGCATTAGTATTTGACAGATCACGTGGGATTTCAGACATGGTGTCAAAGAGAAAGATGCTCAGTATGCTTTGACATTTCATCATGAATAGACTTACTAACGAGCAACGCTTGCAAATCATTGAATTTTATTACCAAAATCAGTGTTCGGTTCGAAATGTGTTCAAATTTTGACAAATTTTGTTCAGCGATGAGGCTCATTTCTGGTTGAATGGCTACGTAAATAAGCAAAATTGCCGCATTTGGAGTGAAGAGCAACCAGAAGCCGTTCAAGAACTGCCCATGCATCCCGAAAAATGCACTGTTTGGTGTGGTTTGTACGCTGGTGGAATCATTGGACCGTATTTTTTCAAAGATGCTGTTGGACGCAACGTTACGGTGAATGAACACATTTCGAACCGAACACTGATTTTGGTAATAAAATTCAATGATTTGCAAGCGTTGCTCGTTAGTAAGTCTATTCATGATGAAATGTCAAAGCATACTGAGCATCTTTCTCTTTGACACCATGTCTGAAATCCCACGTGATCTGTCAAATACTAATGCATGAAAATCCTAACCTCAAAAAAATCACCCTTTATATCAGGTTATGCACCGATTTGAACCATTCTTAATACAGTTGTTGGAAGTTATAACAAAACACGTCATGCAATATTTAAGCCAAATCGGATAATAATTGCGTTCTCTAGTGGCTCAGGAAGTCAACACTCCAGATCGGTTTATATGGCAGCTATATCAGGTTATGGACCGATTTGAACCATACTCAGCACAGTTGTTGAAGGTCATAATAAAACACCTCATACAAAATTTCAACCAAATCGGATAAGAATTATGCCTTCTAGCGGCTCAAGAAGTCAAGATCCCAGATCGGTTTATATGGCAGCTATATCAAAACGTGGACCGATATAGCCCATTTACAATCCCAACCGACCTACACTAATAAAAGGTATTTGTGCAAAATTTCAAGCGGCTAGCTTTCCTCCTTCGAAAGTTAGCGTGCTTTCGACAGACAGACGGACGGACGGTCAGACGGACGGACATGACGAATGTCATGACGATCATGAATATATATACTTTATGGGGTCTTAGACGAATATTTTGAGGAGTTACAAACAGAATGACGAATTAGTATATCACCATCCTATGGTGGAGGGTATAAAAATATTTTCTTGAGTATTTCAAGTGTTATAGTTATACCCTACACCACCACTGTGGTATAGGGTATTATAGATTTGTGCATTTGCACTTAAATTGTCGTAGTAAGGACAATTTTTAACAGATCTGCACAAAATTTGGCACGATCTTAACATATCTGCAAAATTTCATCAAAATCGGTTTAGATTTTGATATAGCTCCCATATATATGTATTGCCCGATTTGCACTTAAATAGGCGTAATAGCTACAATTTTCAACCGATCTGCACGAAATTTCGAACGGATTGTTTTTCTAATAATTTTAACATATTTGCAAAATTTCATTAAAATCGGTTCAGATTTAGATATATCTCCCATATATTTGTATCGCCCGATATGCCCTTAAATGGCCCTAATAGCTACAATTTTCAACCGATCTGCACAAAATTTTGCACATATTGTTTTGCGACTGATTTTAACGTATTTGCAAAATTTCATCAAAATCGGTTCAGAGTTAGATATATATCCCATATATATGTATCGCGCGATTTACACTTAAATGGCCGTTGTAGCTAAAATTTTCAACCGATCTGCACAAAATTTGGCACGGATTGTTTTGTTACTGATCTTAACATATGGTCAAGATTTCATCAAAATCGGTTCAGATTTGGATGTAGCACCCATACATATTCATCGCCAGATTTGCACTTATATGGCCCTAGTAACAAAAATTTTCAAACGATCTGTTTAATAGTGGGTTCAGATTTAGATATAGCTCTCACATATTTATATATTGCCCGAATTTATAACTGTATGGCAGGTGTAGGGTATTGCATAGTCGCCTCCGCCCGACTTTTGCCTTTCCTTACTGGTTTTTAAAACAGTTTATTCTGACCACCAATTATGTTGTCCTTTATGAAATTATTACTTAATAGCAAATCTTCGAAATAGTTTCAAACTCCGCTCTCGACAAAGTAAAACTGATTTCTTAATATAAAAACTTTTCTAACATGGAATGAAATATATAAAGAATAAAGAATTTTTTTCTCATGAAAATAATTAACAGAGTTTTAACTCCAATAATTTGATTATAGTCCTACATATCCAACGTACAGTATACAAATTCGTGCTTTTGAAACTATTCCATTCTCTGGGCTGGTAGTACTTTGAGTTGGTTTTTTTTTCGTTTAAGCTCAATGCCATCAATAACATTGAGCAAATATTTGAAAACTTTTTAAAAACTTTACACAATTCAACTAACAAGAAAGTCAAAAATTTACTACAAACATGCACATACATGAGAGAAGGAGAAAAACCAACAAAATGCAGAATTGATAAAAGTGACTTTGAAGTATTCTTATGTCAGTTGTTTTATTGGCACTACGTACGTGGTGCTTATAGCAGAGAGCCATAAATTTAAATCCAGCATCATCTTTAGCTGCGAAAGAAAGATATTTTTGTAAGAATATGGGTAATGGGGCAAACTTTGTGCAACACCACAGGCAGAAGTGGTTGCATGGAAAAAATAAAGAAGAAACGAGGAGTATTCAAATTTGCATTGACTGTTTAAAACTTATCGATAGTGGGGCAACTAAATTTGAATTAGTTGTATAGGTTAGGTGAGGTTAAAAAGACGATGCGGATTTAAAACCGCCCAATGGACATGGACAAACAACCGTCTCATGTTTTTGCAAATAGAGAAATGCATACCCTACATTTTTTTTTTTTTTTCATTTCGATCCCAAAAGGCAAAAGTACGAAAACTGTGTGAAAACGGGTGGAGATATCTCTTTGAAATTTGGAATATTTAGATCTGTGGTGTTAGCGAGCGTTCGCAAAATTTCAAGGACCTAGGTGGTCCTGGCGCCTCTTGGCAGGCCCCTAAAGTTGGTCACCACGGTACTCAGAAAAATTGTTGGGGCTGCCAAATCTTCATTTGTGATCCGATTTTCTAAATTCTTTTTTGGCTGGATAGTGCTCAAAAATCCATACAAAAAAGGTTTCAATATCTCCACTGGTTTTGGAGATATATAACTTTTAATTTTTTGTTGTTGCAATTCTGACCGAGATCTGCTTCGTACTTTGCAATTTACGAAGACATTTGTGGTTCGATTTTAATTTGTATATCCTACATCACTACTGTAGTACAGGGTATTACAAGTTAGTGCATTTGTTTGTAATACCCAGAAGGAAGAGAGATAGATTCATTGATAAGTATACCAATCGACTTAGAATCACTTTCTAATTCGATTTAGCTATGTCTGTCTGTTTGTCTGTATGTCCGTCCGTCTGTTTGACCATGTTAAATTGTGTACAAATTACAGGTCGCAGTTTTCATCCGATCGTCTTCAAATTTGGTACAGGTGTGTTTTTCGGCCTAGAGACGAAGTCTATTGAAATTGGAAAAAATCGGTTCAGATTTGGATATAGCTCCCATACATATGTTCGTCCGATTTTCAGTAATAATGCAATAAAATGGTCATTTGTTAACCGAAATTTGGCAAGAAGGATTTTTTTATGACTCTCAATATTACTGGTGAATTTCATGGAAATCGGTTCAGATATAGATATAGATCTCATATATATATGCCGCTCATATATATATTCACTCCTAGAGCCACTGCAAGCACATTTATTGACCAATCTTGCCAAAATATTGCAAAACGATTTCTTACACGACCGCCACAATATACGCAGAATTTGGTCAAAATCGGTTCAGATTTAGATATAGCTCCCATATATATGTTCGTCCGATTTGCAGTAATATTGCAATAAAATGGTCTTTTGTTACCCGATCTTCTCGAAATTCGGCAGGAGAGATTTTCTCTTGACTCTCAATATTATTGGTAAATTTCATGGAAATCGGTTTAGATTTAGATATAGCTCTCATATATATATATCGCCCGATTTTAACTTCTAGAGTAACAGCAAGCGCATTTATTGACCAATCTTGAAAACGCTTTCCTTTTACAAAACGCTTTCCTCGACGACTGCCACAGTATCTGAGGAGTTTGCTCGAAATCGGTTCAGATTTAAATATAGCTCTCATACATATGTTCGTCCAATTTTGAGAAATATTGCAAAAAAGTGATCATTTGTTATCCGATTCGGTCGAAATTTCGCAGGAAGGATTTTCTGATGACTCTCAATATTGCTGGTGAATTTCATAGAAATCGGCCCAGATTTAGATATAGCTGTCATATATGTATATCGCCAGATTTTCACCCCAAGAGCCACTGCAGGCGCTTTGTTTGACCAATCTTGCCAAAATTTTGTACAACGCTTTCCTCGACGACTATCACATTATCTGAAAAGTTTGCTCGAAATCGGTTCCGAATTAGATATAGCTCCCATATATACGTTCGTCAGATTTTGAGTAATTTGCCATAATGTTGTCATTTGTCAACCGTAGTTTTTATAGTTTGAACATATTTGCTCGCCGACGTCCATCAAAATTGGTTCAGAATTGGATATAAGTCCCACATTCACTTATAGGGTAGGTGTAGAGTATTCTACAGTCCACACCGCCCGACTTTTGCCCTTCCTTACTGGTTACTTCTAGGGTTACTGCAAGCGCATTCTAGGCATTGCCAAAATTGTGCACAACTCTTTCCTAAATGCCTTCCACAATGTCTAAGAAGTTTGGCCAAAATCGGATCAGATTAAGCACTACCATATATATGATCGTTTGGTTTTGGCTAATTTGCAATAATGTTGTCATTTATCCACCATATTAATTATATTGTAGTTTGAAGATATTTCCTAATACGGATTGTTTAATAACACATCTGCTGAGGTCCATCAAAATTGGTTCAGAATTAGATATAGCTCCCACTTTGTACCTACAGTGTAAGTGTAGGGTATTATAAGCTCGGCACCGCCCGACTTTTGCCTTTCCTTAATGGTGTTTCTGGTGTACCATAACTAGGTTCTCTAAGTGCTAGTGCGGGACACACACGCAGAAGGTGTTCTATAGTCTCTTCTTCCTCGATGATCCTACAGCTTCTGCTGGCAGCCTTCAGTCTGTCAGCATTTTTTCCGATTAGACAGTGACCTGTCCTGACGGACACAATGACTGAGACGTCTGTTCTAGCCAGTGACAGTGAAGCCTCTTCAAGTCTATTGACGATTGACGTCGGTTTTACATTATTGAAAGCATCTTCAATGTCACGAAATGCTACCATTGTATATTCCTTGACAAAGAGAGAACCCTCCGTGTAGCCGACTAGGTCGTGAAGGGGAGTTTCAGAGGATTTGCCTTTATTATATGCATGCTGCTGCTGCGACATGCGATCTCCAGGTATCTTTGCCCTAAGATATGTTTCTAGCAACCTCTCAAGAGTCTTCAGCGTAAAGAATGAAAGACTAATAGTCGTATGGTAAGGTTTTCCTGCTTTCGGAATAAAAATTACCTTCGTGTCGCTCCATCCCACAGGTATATATGACATTCTGATACAAGCAGAGTATATCTCCCTAAGCCAGGGAAACAGTCTATCAGAGATAGCTAGTAATTCATATGGTGATACATCATCAGGGCCTGGCAACGAAAGGAGTCGAAACTTCTTATCGCATAAAGGATTTTCGGCTGAGACACAATTTCCCTAATCTCCGACGAATGCATACCTTTTCTGGCACCACGTTTTCCGTTGGAGAATTTCGTGGGAAATGTGTAGCAACGAGTATTTCGAGTGTTTCCTCACTAGACATTGTCCATACATTCTCTGACTCCTGAATATACCCCACCGTAATAGGCTCCGAGGACAGAGTTTCCTTAGCCTAGAGGCCTCAGATGTATACTCCATCAGGGCCTGGCGACGAAAGGAGTCGAAACTTCTTATAGCCTAAGGGATTTGCGGCTCAGACACAATTTCCCTTATAATCTCCGACAAATGCATACCAGTGACTACCTTTTCTGGCGACACGTTTTCCGTTGGAGAATTTCGTGGGAAATGTGTATCAACGAGTAGTTCGAGTGTTTCTTCACTAGACATTGTCCATACATTCTCTGACTTCTGAATATACCCCACCGTAATAGGTTTCGAGGATAGAATCTTTCTTACAATAGAGGCTTTAGATGTATACTCCGCAGAGCTGCAGATTAGTATACCCCCATTCTATGAATTATTACAGCCACTGTAATAAGATTATCATTAACTATTTACATTTTATAAAAGCACAGTGAACTGAATCGAAGTCTGCTACTCCATCCCATACACCCCACAAGTATCTCTCTTAAAATAATTGATCAATACCATTTTCTCTTTCATTACAAGTTATAATGGTTGAATACATTAACATCGTCCTATGTAAACTTCCCGGCAAATAAGTACTACTTGTGGAAATGTTAAAAAGTCTGCAAATAAAAATTTACTTTGAATAAATTACACAAGGGCGAATTCAATCCATTTCAAACAAAACGGAAACCAATGGCAAATATAAATGCAGTATCAACGCCAACAGTTAGCCAGACAAGAGTGAACAACCATCTCTAACCGATTGTAATTCCATAGAAATTCACAGGAATGTAGGACAGAAAGAAAACGTATAAACCCTTGAACAGTGAAGGAAAAGTGTTGGGATAGGACTCTAATGGAAATATCAAATCCGCGAACATATAGATGTTTAAAAATATCGAAATTTCTTATTAATGATGTGGGAGCAACAGGATTGAAACCAAAACAAGTAAAAGTATGATAAGTTCGGCCGGGCCGAATCTTATATAGCCTCCACCATGGATTGCATTTGTCGAGTTCTTTTCCCAGCATCTCTTCTTAGGCAAAACAAATAAAAAGGCCTTAAGTTCGGCCGGGCCGAACTTTGAATACCCATCGTCTCGGGTATATATATAAACGAAATTTGTATATCTTATCTTGATCGATCTAGACCAAATTGCAGAAATATGTGGAGGGGCTTAACCTAACTCTCTGTCCCAAATTTCGACAACATCAGACAATAAATGCACCTTTTATGGGCCCAAAACATTAAATCGAGAAATCGGTATATATGGCAGCTATATCCAAATCTGGACTGATAAGAATGAAAATGAAGAATGGTGTCGAAGGGCCTTACACAACTCACTGTCCTAAATTGCGGCAAACTCAGACAATAAATGCGCTTTTTATGGCCCCAAAACCTAAAACAGAGAGATCGGTTTATATGGCAGCTATATCCAAATCTGGACCGATCTGTGCCATAATGCTGAACTATGTCAAGGGGTTTAACTTAAGTCACTGTCCCACATTTCGGCGACATCGGACAATAAATGCGTCTTTTATTGGCCCAAAACCTTAAGTCAAGGGATCGGTCTATATGGCATATATATCCAAATCTGATCCGATTTGGACCATATTGACGAAGGATGTCGAAGGGCCTAACACAACTCACTGTCCCAAATTTCAGCAAAATCTGATAAAAAAAAATGAGGCTCTTATGGGCCTTAGACCCTAAATCGGAGGATCGGTCTATATGGCAGCTATATCTAAATCTGGACCGATCCGGGCCAAATTAACGAAAGATGTTGAAGGGCCTAACACAACACACTGTCCCAAATTTCAGCAAAATCTGATAATAAATGTGGCTCTTATGGGCCTTAGACCCTAAATCGGAGGATCGGTCTATATGGCAGCTCTATCCAAATTTGGACCGATACGGGCCAAATTAACGAAATATGTTGAAGGGCCTAACACAACTCACTGTCCCAAATTTCAGCAAAATCGGATAATAAATGTGGCTTTTATTTGCCTAAGACCCTAAATCGGCAGATCGGTCTATATGGCAGCTATATCCAAATCTGGACCGATTCGGGCCAAATTAACGAAGGATGTTGAAGGACCTAACACAATTCACTGTCACAAATTTCAGCAAAATCAGATAATAAATGTGGCTTTTATTGGCCTGAGACCCTTAATCGGCCGATCGGTCTATATGGGGGCTATACGAAGATATAGTGCGATATAGCCCATCTTCGAACTTAAGCTGCTCGTGGACAAAATAAGAATCAGTGCAAAGTTTCAGCTCAATATCTCTATTTTTGAAGACTGTAGCGTGATTTCAACAGACAGACGGACGGACATGTCTAGGTGGTCTTAGATTTTTACGCTGATCAAGAATATATATACTTTATAGGGTCGGAAATGGATATTTCGATGTGTTGCAAACGGAATGACGAAATGAATATACCCCCATCCTATGGTGGTGGGTAAAAAAGCATAACAGAACAGATTTGCTCCGCTATTAGAGCGTTATCAAGATATGGTCCGGTTCGGACCACAATTCAATTAAGTGTTGGACACCTGTGTAAAATGTCAGCCAATTCGAATAAGAATTGCGCCGGTTGGGGGCTCAAGAAGTAAAGTATAGAGAGATCGATTTATATGGGAGCTGTATCAGGCTATAAACCGATTCAGACCATAATAAACACGTAAGTTGATGGTCATGAGAGGATCCGTCGTAAAAAATTTCAGGCAAATGGTATAATAATTGCGACCTCTAGAGGCTCAAGAAGTCAAGATCCAAGATCAGTTTATATGGCAGCTATATCAGGCTATGAACCGATTCGAACCTCATTGGGCACAGTTGTTGAAAGTCGTTATAAAATACGTCATGCAAAATTTCAGCCAAATCGGATAGAAGAAGTCAAGTCCCCAGATCGGTTTACATGGCAGCTATATCAGGTTATGCACCGATTTGAACCATACTTGGCACAGTTGTTGGATATTATAACAAAGCACGTCGTGCAAAATTTCATTCAAATCGCATAAGAATTG